>NC_048571.1:15813346-15860846 GCF_013265735.2 Oncorhynchus mykiss
CACACAGAATCATACACATACAGGCACACATGCACAGCGAGACAAACACACACACATGCACACACACACACACACATGCACAGAGACAGAAACACTCACTCAGATGCCTTCTCTTCTGTCTTCTTTATTCAGCTACCAAAGCGATAAAAAATGCTGCTATCCTGTTTCGTTATATCTGAGAAAGAATGGATTTAGTTACCTAATATATACAATCTATATCAAATATATCTATGATAGATCTACCTATCTATATCTGTAGGGGCGATGCTATGATGTAATATAAGAAGTGTAGAGGTCTGGATGACAGAGAGAAAGAGGAGGGATCCAGGTAGGTGTTGCCTTTTAACCACAGATCTAGGACCAGCTTTCTCTCTCCTGAAGCTAACTTAAACCATTAAGAGTGGGAAATGCAAAGCTGACTTTAGATCAGTTTAGGGCAAGGGTGTAAAACCAGGCACCTGGATGGCCACACACCTGGCCATATCTAGCCAACCAGCAACAACAGTTGATCAATTTAGTTTGAGGTTGATAAAAACATGATGACACTTTGACCTGTGAGAACTGGACCTGACACCCCTGGTCTAGGGATAACCTGGTATATTCCACTGGGAGTGGTTTAGTGAATTATAATATGTATTCTAGGTGCTCACCTGCAGATCTGAGGTCAGTTCAGTAGCCAGTCCCCGCTGTCGAATGTAGAGGTTACTGAAGTAACCTTTTATCCGCCCCCCACCCCCACTCAACCCTCATACCTATTCATACCCTTCTTTTTTCTCTGCCTCCGCTCTCTTTTTCTATCCCTCTGCCATTCTCAGTACGTCTCCCTCCCCTCCTCGTTCCTAACCTCCCTCCCTCTCCCTCCGTCTCTCTAATTAATGCTGTTATCATCCCACTCTCTCTCTCTCTAAGCTGTGCTTCACTCCTACTGTTATCATCCCACTCTCTCTCTCTCTAAGCTGTGCTTCACTCCTACTGTTATCATCTCTCTCTCTCTTTCTAAGCTGTGCTTCACTCCTACTGTTATCATCTCTCTCTCTCTCTCTAAGCTGTGCTTCACTCCTACTGTTATCATCTCTCTCTCTCTCTCTAAGCTGTGCTTCACTCCTACTGTTATCATCTCTCTCTCTCTCTAAGCTGTGCTTCACTCCTACTGTTATCATCTCTCTCTCTAAGCTGTGCTTCACTCCTACTGTTATCATCCCACTCTCTCTCTCTCTAAGCTGTGCTTCACTCCTACTGTTATCATCCCACTCTCTCTCTCTCTAAGCTGTGCTTCACTCCTACTGTTATCATCCCACTCTCTCTCTCTCTAAGCTGTGCTTCACTCCTACTGTTATCATCCCACTCTCTCTCTCTCTAAGCTGTGCTTCACTCCTACTGTTATCATCCTACTCTCTCTCTCTCTAAGCTGTGCTTCACTCCTACTGTTATCATCCCACTCTCTCTCTCTCTAAGCTGTGCTTCACTCCTACTGTTATCATCCCACTCTCTCTCTCTCTAAGCTGTGCTTCACTCCTACTGTAATCATCCCACTCTCTCTCTCTCTAAGCTGTGCTTCACTCCTACTGTTATCATCCCTCTCTCTCTAAGCTGTGCTTCACTCCTACTGTTATCATCCCACTCTCTTTCTCTAAGCTGTGCTTCGCTCCTACTGTTATCATCCCACTCTCTCTCTCTCTAAGCTGTGCTTCACTCCTACTGTTATCATCCCACTCTCTCTCTCTAAGCTGTGCTTCACTTCTACTGTTATCATCCCTCTCTCTCTCTCTCTAAGCTGTGCTTCACTCCTACTGTTATCATCCCACTCTCTCTCTCTAAGCTGTGCTTCACTCCTACTGTTATCATCCCTCTCTCTCTCTCTCTAAGCTGTGCTTCACTCCTACTGTTATCATCTCTCTCTCTCTCTAAGCTGTGCTTCACTCCTACTGTTATCATCACTCTCTCTCTCTAAGATGTGCTTCACTCCTACTGTTATCATCCCTCTCTCTCTAAGCTGTGCTTCGCTCCTACTGTTATCATCCCACTCTCTCTCTCTCTCTCTAAGCTGTGCTTCGCTCCTACTGTTATCATCCCACTCTCTCTCTCTCTAAGCTGTGCTTCACTCCTACTGTTATCATCCCTCTCTCTCTCTCTCTAAGCTGTGCTTCGCTCCTACTGTTATCATCCCACTCTCTCTCTCTCTAAGCTGTGCTTCACTCCTACTGTTATCATCCCTCTCTCTCTCTCTCTAAGCTGTGCTTCACTCCTACTGTTATCATCCCTCTCTCTCTAAGCTGTGCTTCGCTCCTACTGTTATCATCCCACTCTCTCTCTCTCTAAGCTGTGCTTCACTCCTACTGTTATCATCCCACTCTCTCTCTCTCTCTCTAAGCTGTGCTTCACTCCTACTGTTATCATCCCACTCTCTCTCTCTCTCTCTAAGCTGTGCTTCACTCCTACTGTTATCATCCCACTCTCTCTCTCTAAGCTGTGCTTCATTCCTACTGTTATCATCCCACTCTCTCTCTCTCTAAGCTGTGCTTCACTCCTACTGTTATCATCCCTCTCTCTCTCTCTCTAAGCTGTGCTTCGCTCCTACTGTTATCATCCCTCTCTCTCTCTAAGCTGTGCTTCACTCCTACTGTTATCATCCCTCTCTCTCTCTCTCTAAGCTGTGCTTCACTCCTACTGTTATCATCCCTCTCTCTCTCTCTAAGCTGTGCTTCACTTCTACTGTTATCATCCCTCTCTCTCTCTCTCTAAGCTGTGCTTCGCTCCTACTGTTATCATCCCTCTCTCTCTAAGCTGTGCTTCACTCCTACTGTTATCATCTCTCTCTCTCTCTAAGCTGTGCTTCACTCCTACTGTTATCATCCTACTCTCTCTCTCTCTAAGCTGTGCTTCACTCCTACTGTTATCATCCCTCTCTCTCTCTCTAAGCTGTGCTTCGCTCCTACTCGTCAGTTAGCAGAGCCTTTAACTGCTCCAACACCTTTGCCAAAGTCGATGGGAAAGTTACGCTACAATTTCTCTATTGGTTCTATACCTTTATTTATATACAATAGAATATTTGCATACAGTACTTTACAAGCCAATTACAGTGCAATCTTTTCAGTTATTTATTGTTTAAAAAATAAAAATTAAGAGACAAATGTAAGTGTAGTTATAAATGTACTAATTTGTTTTTTCTCTCGTAGCATGTTATATTGTTATTATGATAATTTTTCTGTTTTTTGTTTTCGTTGGATGTTATTTTAGATGTTTGATTTAAGGCCAGCATTTCGTACTCTCAGTAGCCAATTACATATCTCATTTATTCTCTTACAGTTGTTGGGAAAACCTGTAGTTGTTTCATTATTCTGTATGTCGGTGTCAGTGCCGTTTTTAACATGTTAACCAAATGTCTGTCCTTGTCATCTCCTCTCTGACACACAGAACTGGCTCTTATCCATAGCCACATGACCATCACGTCATAACACCAATAATGGTGGCTTTAGAATTGTTATGTCATGATTTCACGGTTATGACCAGCCTGTGTGGTTTTCTGTATGCATTAAGAGATGTAGCGAACCGTTAGCCAGGTTATATTGGTAAAGATTTTAGACAGCTGGAGCAAACACACAAAAGTGTCTTCAGAAACGTTACCTTTTCTGATATTAAGGTTATGTTGGCGTCTGTATTGGGATTTAAGCACAGGCACGACGTACCGTACAACTCTGAGGGGGCACTGGTGGTTAAATAATGTACACTCTTAGAGAAAAGGGTTCCAAACGGGTTCTTCAGCTGTCCCCATAGGAGAACCCTTTTGGGTTCCACGTAGAACCCTCCAATGGGGGACAGTCGAAGAACCCTTAAATGCTCTAGGTAGCATCTTTTTTCCGGGAGAGTTTATGAAGGTACTCTGAACGTTAAATAAGGTATGAAGGTACTCTTTACAGTTACTGTAACCAGTGCTTGAAGAGGACGGCAGAAGGTGGCGGTACTGACTTTAATTCTACCGTTTGAGCCGGGATTCTGTAAGAGTTTCCATTATTCCGACAGAATGACGAGACTTGAAGACTCAGGTTAGCTCCGCATGGATAATGCCCTAGGCTTCAGTTCCAGGGGCTAACACAGTCTTGGGACGATGTACAGTGCCCCCTCAGTGGGAAGGTGCGTGGTGTCTCGGGGAGTCAGAACAATAGTTGCCTTAATTTGTCGTTTATACTGCCTACTGTTATAGATTAAGACGTGTTTGATATCATATCTGTTTGGTTTCTTTCTGCCAAAGTCAAGGCTTGTGTCATATATCATTTTACTTTGTGTGTGTGTGTGTGTGACACACACACACGTTCCTTTCAATGTTATCTACGTTCTCAAGGGTTCCTTGATGTTCCCTCTGTGACCACACAGCATTATTATTCCTGTCACATTATGATCCTCTCCAAAAGGAAAGACATAACTTGATCTGTGATTTACGCTTCTTTCATATTTTAGTTTTTAGGTTTATTTTTTTGTGAAGCTAAATGTATTAAATGTTCTGTTGTTAAATATACGACCCCTTGATTGAGTTTTAACACGCTGATTTCACACTGAAAAGGGTCAAAAAGACTACAACAATCAAATCGGGATGTCAGTCAGACCGATGAGGATGAGGATGATGAGGAATACTTTTCCCAGCTTGTCGTCGTATAAAGAGCCTGTCCAGTGTTTTTGATGAGAATTGATAGTCAGTGCAGAGTTATCATACATATAGAGATGTAGTATTGACGCTAAAATGAGGCAAGTACAACTAACAGATTATATGGAGCACTTTTACAGTGGTAGACCCTTAGTGTCTGTCCTGCGAGAACCGTGATGCTTTTCATCAGACAGCTTCTTGTTTTGATACCAGACACACAGCTGCCCGCCGGGCACTCTGTTACATTGGCATTACTATGTCGTCTGGAGTTTTGACCACGTCATTGTTGTGACTGAGTCGTCTGGCACTGTGTTGCTTTGTCATACAGCGTTACTCTGTCATCTGACGTGACCTTGTCATGTTGTGTCCATCTTTCCTGTTTACCTGTCTTAGTTAGAAAAAAGACTGTTGATATGTCCTGTTGTGTTAACTCTCCCCCAAGCCTTTTACAGCCAAATCGTTCCTAATGTTGTGTTAAATCTCCCCAAGCCTTTTACAGCCAAATCGTTCCTAATGTTGTGTTAACTCTCCCCCAAGCCTTTTACAGCCAAATCGTTCCTAATGTTGTGTTAAATCTCCCCAAGCCTTTTACAGCCAAATCGTTCCTAATGTTGTGTTAAATCTCCCCAAGCCTTTTACAGCCAAATCATTCTTGAAGTTGTATTAAATCTCCCCCAAGCCTTTCACAGCCAAATCGTTCCTGATGTGTTAAATCTCCCCCAAGCCTTTTACAGCCAAGTAATTCCTCATGTCTAGGGACAGGAGTTTTCCCTGACCATGTGAATTGCCCAGGATGGTTAGGACACATGGTCACGAAATACTCCTGTCCATACAACCTAATAATGCCTAATGTTATAGGCTAAGGTTAGAATAATGGTAGGCATAATATGATATGAACATAATATGTTTCCTAAAGGCTTTTGTCTAGTGTTTCCAGGGCTTGGCCCAGTGGCTACTTGTCAGTGTGAGCAGGGTACACCCTGTAAGATTTGTATTTAGGCAAATCTTTAGACCCTTCTGGTCCTGCTCACCTAGTGGGTCCTGAACAAAACAGATACTTCTGCCCAGCAACCCAGCAACTGTGCCTTCTGATTGGTTACTTTTTTTAGTCTGATTAAAAGTAAAAGAAATTGAAACTGAAAATACGGAATTTGAATATGAGAGATTAGAGATTGAATGGGTAACAGTCCCAGATTAATGTATGAAGACTTGTATGTATTAAAAAAAATATTAGTCTGAAACCAAAACAAAACAACAACATATTTGTACCTCACACTTACCAAAACAAACATTCCAATGTTGTCATGGGCTACGATTTGAAAGGAAAATAATTAGCATACATTTCTACTACTTTGTATTGTTAATGTTAGACTATTTCATATGCATTATATAAAATAAACCGCCATATCAATTTTAATGTATAGATTTTGCAAATACTACCCTCTGTATGTAAGACCTAACTGTATCGGTAGCCTGTGTTATATAATATATTTATGCCCAATAAATGTTTAATTTTTTCTGACCTTGACTGAAACCTCTTGTTTTGTGTGTCATAGTTTGTTTGATTTCCTGTTCATACAGTGGTTATATGATATGCTTTGTGGTGGTAGGAAAAATACATGTATTTTTAACTAGGCAAGTCAGTTAAGAACAAATTCTTATTTACAATGACAGCCTATCCCAGATGACGCTGGGCCAATTGTTCACTGCCCTATGGGACAGTCACAGCCGGATGTGATGCAGCCTAGATTTGAACCAGGGACTGCAGTGACACCTCTTGCACTTAGACCGCTGTGCCAGTTGGGAGCAACCACATTGCGGTTGGTTAGATCCCATGTGCCGTTTTTTGCAGTTGGTCCCTTTGCCAGGCAGCAAAACTGCTCTAGGGGCCCAGCACTGGGACTGACCTGGTGCCTCTCAATGTGCTTGCTTGTGTGCCGTGTGTGCATGGAGGAGTGTTTGTGATGATGAGATAGTCAGGCAGTCAGACTCAACAGGGGACTGGTATTTATCACTGTCGTCACAACACTCTCTGAATAAGGAATAGTGTAATTTGGCTCTGGTCACTGTAGTGCACGATATATAGTGCCTTCGGAAAGTATTCAGACCACTTGACCTTTTCCACATTTTGTTACGTTACAGCCTTATTCTAAACTTGATTAAATAAATAGAAAATCCTCAGCCATCTATACACAATACCCCATAATGACAAAGCGAAAACAGGTTTTTAAAAATGTTTGCTAATTTATTAAATATAAAAACGTATTTATATAAGTATTAATACCCTTTGCTATGAGACTCAAATTTTTGCTCAGGTGCCTCCTGTTTCCATTGATCATCCTTGAGATGTTTCTACAACTTGATTGCAGTCCACCTGTGGTAAATTCAATTGATTGGACATGATTTGGAAAGACACACACCTGTCTATATAAGGTCCCACAGTTGACAGTGATGTCAGAGATAAAACCAAGCCATGAGGTTGAAGGAATTGTCCATAGAGCGCCGAGACAGGATTGTGTCAAGGCACAGATCTGGGGAAGGGTACCAAAACATTTCTGCAACATTGACGGTCCCCAAGAACACAGTGGCCTCCATCATTCTTAATGGATGAAGTTTGGAACCACCAAGACTTTTCCTAGAGTTGGCCGCCTGACGGAAGCCACTCCTCAGTTAAAGGCACATGAAAGCCCGCTTGGAGTTTGCCAAAAGGCACCTAAAGACTCAGACCATGAAAAACAAGATTTTCTGTCTGATGAAACCAATACTGAACTATTTGGCCTGAATGCCAAGTGTCACGTCTGGGGGAAACCTGGCATTGTCCCTAAGGTGAAGCATGGTGGTTCTTTTTCACTATATATTTTACCTCTTGGGGATGTCATTCGAAAACATAATGTTAACTTTTCACTGCTATGCGGATGACACACAGCTGTACATTTCAATGAAACATGGTGAAGCCCCAAAATTGCCCTTGCTAGAAGCCTGTGTTTCAGACATAAGAAAGTGTATGGCTGCAAACTTTCTACTTTTAAACTCTGACAAAACAGAGATGCTTGTTCTAGGTCCAGATCTTCTGTTGAATCTGACAATTAATCTTAATGGTTGTACAGTCGTCTCAAATAAAACTGTGAAGGACCTCGGCGTTACTCTGGACCCTGATCTCTCTTTTGACGAACATATCAAGACTGTTTCAAGGACAGCTTTTTTCCATCTACGTAACATTGCAAAAATCAGAAACTTTCTTTCCAAAAATGATGCAGAAAAATTAATCCGTGCTTTTGTTACTTCTAGGTTAGACTACTGCAATGCTCTACTTTCCGGCTACCTGGATAAAGCACTAAATAAACTTCAGTTAGTGCTAAACACGGCTGCTAGAATCCTGACTAGAACCAAAAAATTGGATCATATTACTCCAGTGCTAGCCTCCCTACACTGGCTTCCTGTCAAGGCAAGGGCTGATTTCAAGTTTTTACTGCTAACCTACAAAGCAGTACATGGGCTTGCTCCTACCTATCTCTCTGATTTGGTCCTGCCGAACATACCTACACGTACGCTACGGTCACAAGACGCAGGCCTCCTAATTGTCCCTAGAATTTCTAAGCAAACAGCTGGAGGCAGGGCTTTCTCCTATAGAGCTCAATTTTTATGGAATGGTCTGCCTACCCATCTGAGAGACGCAAACTCGGTCTCAACCTTTAAGTCTTTACTGAAGACTCATCTTTTCAGTGGGTCATATGATTGAGTGTAGTCTGGCACAGGAGTGTGAAGGTAAACGGAAAGGCTCTGGAGCAACGAACCGCCCTTGTTGTCTCTGCCTGGCCGGTTCCCCTCTTTCCACTGGGATTCTCTGCCTCTAACCCTATTACAGGGGCTGAGTCACTGGCTTACTAGGGCTCTTTCATACCGTCACTTGAGTGGGTTGAGTCACTGATGTGATCTTCCAGTCTGGGTTGGCGCCCCCCCTTGGGTTGTGCCGTGGCAGAGATCTTTGGTAAGTTGGTGGTTGAAGATTTCCCTCTAGTGGTGTGGGGGCTGTGCTTTGGCAAAGTGGGTGGGGTTATATCCTTCCTGTTTGGCCCTGTCCGGGGGTGTCATCGGATGGGGCCACAGTGTCTCCTGACCCCTCCTGTCTCAGCCTCCAGTATTTATTCTGCAGTAGTTTATGTGTCGGGGGCTAGGGTCAGTTTGTTATATCTGGAGTACATCTCCTGTCTTATCCGGTGTCCTGTGTGAATTTAAGTATGCTCTCTCTAATTATCTCTTTCTTTCTCTCTCTCTGAGGACGTGAGCCCTAGGACCATGCCTCAGGACTACCTGGCATGATGACTCCTTGCTGTCCCCAGTCCACCTGGCCGTGCTGCTGCTCCAGTTTCAACTGTTCTGCCTGCGGCTATGGAATCCTGACCTGTTCACCGTGCTACCTGTCCCAGTCCTATTATTTGACCATGCTGGTCATTTATGAACATTTGAACATCTTGGCCATGTTCTGTTATAATCTCCACCCATCACAGCCAGAAGAGAACTGGCCACCCCTTATAGCCTGGTTCTTCCCTAGGTTTCTTCCCAGGTTTTGGCCTTTCTAGGGAGTTTTTCCTAGCCAACGTGCTTCAACACCTGCATTGCTTGCTGTTTGGGGTTTTAGGCTGGGTTTCTGTACAGCACTTTGAGATATCAGCTGATGTACGAAGGGCTATATACAGTGCCTTGCGAAAGTATTCGGCCCCCTTGAACTTTGCGACCTTTTGCCACATTTCAGGCTTCAAACATAAAGATATAAAACTGTATTTTTTTGTGAAGAATCAACAACAAGTGGGACACAATCATGAAGTGGAACGACATCTATTGGATATTTCAAACTTTTTGTAACAAATCAAGAACTGAAAAATTGGGCGTGCAAAATTATTCAGCCCCTTTACTTTCAGTGCAGCAAACTCTCTCCAGAAGTTCAGTGAGGATCTCTGAATGATCCAATGTTGACCTAAATGACTAATGAGGATAAATACAATCCACCTGTGTGTAATCAAGTCTCCGTATAAATGCACCTGCACTGTGATAGTCTCAGAGGTCCGTTAAAAGCGCAGAGAGCATCATGAAGAACAAGGAACACACCAGGCAGGTCCGAGATACTGTTGTGAAGAAGTTTAAAGCCGGATTTGGATACAAAAAGATTTCCCAAGCTTTAAACATCCCAAGGAGCACTGTGCAAGCGATAATATTGAAATGGAAGGAGTATCAGACCATTTGCAAATCTACCAAGACCTGGCCGTCCCTCTAAACTTTCAGCTCATACAAGGATAAGACTGATCAGAGATGCAGCCAAGAGGCCCATGATCACTCTGGATGAACTGCAGAGATCTAGAGCTGAGGTGGGAGACTCTGTCCATAGGACAACAATCAGTCGTATATTGCACAAATCTGGCCTTTATGGAAGAGTGGCAAGAAGAAAGCCATTTCTTAAAGATATCCATAAAAAGTGTATTTTAAAGTTTGCCACAAGCCACCTGGGAGACACACCAAACATGTGGAAGAAGGTGCTCTGGTCAGATGAAACCAAAATTGAACTTTTTGGCAACAATGCAAAACGTTATGTTTGGTGTAAAAGCAACACAGCTGAACACACCATCCCCACTGTCAAACATGGTGGTGGCAGCATCATGGTTTGGGCCTGCTTTTCTTCAGCAGGGACAGGGAAGATGGTTAAAATTGATGGGAAGATGGATGGAGCCAAATACAGGACCATTCTGGAAGAAAACCTGATGGAGTCTGCAAAAGACCTGAGACTGGGACGGAGATTTGTCTTCCAACAAGACAATGATCCAAAACATAAAGCAAAATCTACAATGGAATGGTTCAAAAATAAACATATCCAGGTGTTAGAATGGCCAAGTCAAAGTCCAGACCTGAATCCAATCGAGAATCTGTGGAAAGAACTGAAAACTGCTGTTCACAAATGCTCTCCATCCAACCTCACGGAGCTCAAGCTGTTTTGCAAGGAGGAATGGGAAAAAATGTCAGTCTCTCGATGTGCAAAACTGATAGAGACATACCCCAAGCGACTTATAGCTGTAATCGCAGCAAAAGGTGGCGCTACAAAGTATTAACTTAAGGGGGCTGAATAATTTTGCACGCCCAATTTTTCAGTTTTTGATTTGTTAAAAAAGTTTGAAATATCCAATAAATGTCGTTCCACTTCATGATTGTGTCCCACTTGTTGTTGATTCTTCACAAAAAAATACAGTTTTATATATTTATGTTTGAAGCCTGAAATGTGGCAAAAGGTCGCAAAGTTCAAGGGGGCCGAATACTTTCGCAAGGCACTGTACATACATTTGATTTGGTGGCAGCATCATGCTGTGGGGATGTTTTTCAGTGGCAGAGATTGGGAGACTAGTCAGGATCGAGGCAAAGATGAATAGAGCAAAGTACAGAGAGATCCTTGATGAAAACCTGCTACAGAGCGCTCAGGACCTCAGACTGGGGCGAAGGTTCACCTACCAACAGGAAAACGACCTTAAGCACACAGCAAAGACAACGCAAGTGGCTTCGGGACAAGATTCTGAATGTCCTTGAGTGGCACAGCCAGAGCCCGGACTTGAACCATCTCTGGAGAGACCTGAAAATAGCTGTGCAGCGACGCTCCCCATCCGACATGACAGAGCTTGAGAGGATCTGCAGAGAAGAATGGGAGAAACCAAATACAGGTGTGCCAAGCTTGTAGCGTCATACCCAAGAAGACTCGAGGCTGTAATCACTGCCAAAGATGCTTAAACAAAGTACTGAGTAAAGGGTCTGAATAGTTATGTAAACGTGATATTTCAGTTATTTATTTAATAAATTAGCTAACATTTCTAAAAAACATTTTTTGCTTTGTCATTATGGGGTATTGTGTGTAGATTGAAGAGGGGGAAAAATAACAATTAAATCAATTTTAGGATACGGCTGTAACCTAACAAAATTTGGAAAAAAGTCAAGGGGTCTGAATACTTTCCGAAGGTACTGTAGGGAATAAGGTAGCATTTGAGGTACAGCCAGACATGAATCACATCTATAATCCAGCCGACGCTGTGAAAATATGCAACCTTCACATTCAGTTTTAGGGAGAATCTCCTATTTAATGGCCACTATAACCCTGACTGAACTGTGTGTCTGGAGAAGAGACCAGCGGGGAGGGGAGATGCACAAAAGCACATGCAGCCTCTTCTTCGACACACTGATTTGTGCAGGAACATTGCCATCGATCCTCTCTCACTCTCTTTGTCTTTCTATCTCTCTTTACCTTTCTCTTCTCTCTCAGCCTTCCTCTCACGTTCTGTCTCTCTCTGTCTCTCCCTCTCTCGCTCCCCTCCGTCTCTCAGTGTGTGTTTGTTTGAGTGTGTGTGTGCACGCGCCTGTGTCCAGCAATAGCTTGTGATTTATTCCCAAGCGGCCTCGATAGCATCTCACTGGATAACAGGAGGCATTAAATCACAGAAATAAAATTATTCCTCCTGTCTCTGAGACACACACACTGCATCTCACAAGTGATGCAGAGTAACTCATTGACTCTTTCTATATCTATAATTTCTGAATCAATCTTTTCTCAAGTGGTCTCTTACTTCCAAGTTCCTCTCTCTCTGACTCATCTTACCTCATTCATTCATTTCTACACTCCTCATATTCTATGTACCACCATCAATGTCTTTCTCACTTTCCTTCTTCCTCTTTCCATCCCTCGTTTCTCTCTCTGACCTCTTTCTTTCCCTTTCTCCTCCTGTCCTTACTCTGTCTTATAGGACTTTTTGATCAGGCAACTCAGAAAGCCTCAGATGCGACAGAAGGGTCCTTTGAACCTAACTTGAAGATGGTTGTCACTTGTTACCACAACCACAATGTCAAAATTGTCTTGTCGTAAAATTCATGAACACAAAAGTGTACTTTTCAGTCTTAAATTAAGGTTAGGGTTAGGCATAAGGTTAGCAGTGTGGTAAAGGTTAGAGTTATGCTTAAAATTCTATTTTAAGAAGAGAAATTGTAGAAATAGGCGGGGTGTAGCCATAATTATGGCTGTGAGAACTAGTGACGACCATTGAGGATGGGTGGCTTTGAGGCTGCCTGATTTAAAGGCACTGAGACGAGAGGAAAGCAGAGGAGGTGAAATAAGAGAGGAGAAGATGGGGGAGAGGTGAGGATGAAATCTGTGTGTTTGTAGGCTACCCATGTGTGCACCTCTCAGTCATGACGGAGTTAAACTACTTATGTCTGAAATGTAAAAAATGACACGTAAACAATGTTGAATCATTTTTATCTCCCGGAATGAGTTCAGACCAAGTTGGCAACCTGATGATATGGATCAATATTAAAATACATACAGTGTTTTCTTCCATTATAGTTTGTAAAGGCATAGTACAGATTATTATAGCGGTACAAACATGGATACATAGTTAAGCGTTACATTAATTTGGGCTGAAGCGCCATGTCTGTAGTTGCATTTCCACATTTTAAGTCTTTTTCCAGGCGATGTTTGTGGTTCATATTTGCAGATTGGTTCTGCAGTCCTTACTTGTAGTCTTTAAGTCCATACCCAGCCTGGTCTCATAGACTAGACGTAACATTGTAAATTAAAATCTGGGACACTCAAATTAGTATGATATGTAACGTTTTGTATGGTTACATAAGACAGATGGTTACTCAAGATAAAAATGAAATACAGTGCATTCAGAAAATATTCAGTTCCCTTGACTTCCCCCCCCCCCCCAAAAGTCACTCCTCAGTAAATTGCACATGACAGCCCGCTTGGAGTTTGCCAAAAGGCACCTAAAGGACTCTCAGACCATGAGAAAAAAGATTCTCTGGTCTGATGAAAGCAGGATTGAACTCTTTGGCCTGAATGCCAAGAGTCACGTCTGGAGGACGTACTGAGCAAATGGTACTGAGTACTGAGTAAAGGTTCTGAATACTTATGGAAATGTGATATTTTAGTTTTTTCTAATAAATTAGCAAACCTTTCTAAAAAACCTGCTTTTGCTTTGTCATTATCGGGTATTGTGTGTAGATTGATGATGAAAAAACAAACAATTTAATCAATTTTAGAATAAGGCTGTAATGTAACAAAATGTGGAAAAAGTCAAGGGGTCTGAATACTTTCCAAATGCACTGTAGGATGATGAGTACGTGTATAATGCAGATGTCTAGTAACCCAAAGGTTGCGAGTTCAAATCTCATGATGGACAACTTTAGCACATTAGCAACTTTTCAACTACTTACTACTTTTTAGGTACTATGCAAAGTCACAATAATCACAAGAATGGCTTGGATTATTGTGACTTTGCCATTGTAATTGTTTGTAAACTTGTATAGTCAAATTAATCTATGATCGTATGCTATCCATTTGTTTGCATGCTGTTCTTTGTATGACATTTTAATATTTGATTATTAACCAATGATATTAGGCCACTCCTGGCCATGATTACAGACACCTGTGTCTTTTGACACTATATAAACGAGTCATCCCGCAGTGTTTGTGATTATACCCTGATGAAGACAGCTTGGCTGTCGAAACGTTGGTATTACATTTTTGCATCTGAGCTCCTAGAGTGTGCGGCTCTCTTTTATTTTCAAGTTTCTACTCCGCTGGCCAGCACCTCGCCTTAATAGGTGTGCGTTTCTTTTTTTCTTCTAGATCACTATGCAACTACTTAGCATTTTAGCTAACCCTTCCCCTAACCTTAACCCTTCCCCTAACCTTAACCTTTTAACCTAACTCCTAAACGTCACCATAACCTTAATCCCTAGCCTAGCTAACATTAGCCACCTAGCTACAATTCGTTACGTATCATATGTTTTGCAAATTCGGAGCATATTGTATCCATTTCAGATTCGTGTTGCAGATTCATAACATATTGTACGTTTAGCAAATTTGTAACATATAATACGAATTCTAATTCATAACATATCATATGAAATGAATGATGGACATCCACAAATGAATACATACCATATGAAACGTAACATATTATACTAAATGGAGTGTCTCGGATTTATGTACAGAATAACATGAAATGCTCCTGGAGTCCTGGTTGCCATGTCAGAATTCTGGAGTCCAAGGCAGTGGCTGCTTTGTAAGTACTTATAAGATAAGCCAAGACTAATACCAATCAGATTGAACTGTTACTAAGCTGCTATTTACAGAGTAAGGCTGGCGGTATAATTAGCCTACTGTACATGCTATCATAGCAAAAAAATGTTACCTATATCTACACACACTGCCAAACACACCAACACAGTCACTCACCATAAACACACACACACACCAACACACGACGTCACTCACCATAAATACACATACCCCAACACACCCAATCACTCAACATAAACAAACACACACACAGTACTCCAGTCCCTCTCTCTCAGGGTACAGAGAAGTGCATCACGGTCTACAGTGCTTTTCTTTGTCATCCAGAATACAGTTCACATATCAGTTAAGGCAAGCGTAATAACTATTTTGGTTTGTGTGTGTGTGTGCGTGTGTTGCATGTGTGATTTGTAGAAAATACATAGGTGTCCGTTTCAAGAGCTGTTTAATAGTTTTTGTTGCTAATGGTGTGCTTCTTTTGGGGTGACAGAAACGCCTTATAAATATTTTATAAAACATGTTCTCAAACGCCTTTGTCTGTCTTTGCCGGGCGAGTTGTGACATCAAAGCGACAGTCTTATTCAGAGTCCTTGAGGCTAATTCAATTAATATGTTCAACGCAAGGGCAGGGCGGACTGACCAAATTTCAATCAATAATCAACGTCCATGGACGTTATGCGTAAGCCGGTGCTCTCTTGGATTAAAGACCAATGAATCCTTGATGGTCCATAATGGTGCCTGTTTGATCAACCAGGGAAAGCAGTGGTCACTGATGAGAAACACACAAGAAGAGTTTGATCACAACAACTACATGTCAAAATCAGAGAAGTATATATCTAGCGCCCATTCCCCCTCCAAATTGGCTACAGTCACAGGCTAACAGTGGACTCTGTCCAGGCAGGTGAACTCTCTCCTTTGACAGTGCTTGCTGTTCTCCCTCTGGGTGGTTGAGTCTCCTGTAGACCAAACAGTTGGGCAGCAGCTGACCGGTACTTCCTAGACATGGTGTTATAGAGGACAGGGTTGATGGCAGCCGAGAGATAGAAGAGGACAGTGGAAACAAGGGAGCAGTACTGGGTGAAGAGAGACCAGAGAGGAGAGGAGCCCTCTGAGGAATGGGACATAAGGTAACGATGCAAGTGGAAAGGCAGCCAGCACAGGACGAAGGCAAAGACCACTACAGCTGGAGAGAGAGAGAGAGAGAGGGAGAGGGGAGACAGATAATAAATGTTTGTAATATTGGATTTCTCCTTTTATGCTAATAATAATAGAGGGGGGAGTGGGAAGGGGGAATTGAGGGAGGAGGGGAGGCACATACAATTAATTCCAACCATAAAACATTAAATGCAAACATCAGTAATATTATTTTTTTCAGAGAGAGAAATGGCAGAAAGGGGTATGAGGGGAAACTATAGTTATGCCTAATTAAATTACTTTGGTAAAGCTTTACACGACTGGCTGTTACCATGGTTATTAGGTTACTGTGCTGACTGTATAAACTTATACACAGCTTGACGTTATATCTACATTATTTACATTATCATTGTCTTGTTACAATGTTTGATTGATTTAATTCGTATCGGAACCAATATTTTTCCTTTTTTAAATGTCTCCAATTCTGTGGCCTTTTTAAAATATTATAAACATCTCAATTATGCCGTGGTTAAAGCATGGTTTTGAATATGAGCAACATGTATTGCACCCTACCTAACATCTTGACGGTCTGTCTGTTGCTCTTGTCCCTGTGTGCTACGTTAGCTCCAATACTGTTCTCTCTCCGTCTCTTCCACAACCTTCGTCCAATCAAACTGTACACCACAGTCAAACAAAACACCGGCAGGAAGAAAAACACAGAGCTAACCAACGCCATGGCGGCTAGAAGCCCAGACTCAACCGCGTACTGGGTGGGTTTACACTCGCTAGTGTCTATCTCTGTCTGTCCTTCCGCCCCACCAGCAGTCACAGAGTTTCCCGCCGCTGGGCGAGTCTCGTGCTCCACTCCCACCAGAACGAAGACAGGTCCCGCGCTCAACAGCGACACGAGCCAGAGAAAGATGATGAGCGCACGAACGCGTCGCTTGGTGACCAGGCGTTTGGCGCGAAGTGGGAAGCAGATGGCCAGGTACCGCTCCACGGACAGAGCGGTTATATTCAAAATGGTTGAATAAGTGCAGCACTCACTAACGAACTGAAACAGCTTACAGAATGTATCTCCAAATATCCATGGCCTGTACTTCCATAACCGATACACATCAGGGGGCATACAGAGGAATATCAACAGGTCTGAGACAGCCATGCTACATAAGTAGAGGTTAGTGGTTGTTCTCATGTCTCTGTACTTAGACACGACCAGTATAGTCATTACATTTCCGGTCACTCCCGCCAGGAACAGGAGAGCACAGGTGATGGTGATTCCCATTAGAACGGGGATGGGGAAGAGGTTTTCGGGGGGCACGGGACCCCGGTAGCTCCCGTTAAAGTAGTAGTTCCAGTAGTTCTCCTCCCAGCTGCAGTTAACGGGAGAGAGACAGTCAGTTCGGTTCGGCCAGGAGCGCATGCTGCCAGCGGGTCATTCACGCGGCTGGAGGTTCTCCTTGGGGCGGCTGGCGTGCTCCTCTTGTCTCCGCATGTCCTCTATTCCTATTGAGTGCGTGTGTGTGATGCGTAAAGGATCTTATGGTTTTAAGCTCCTAGTCCGCCTCTATTTTAGAACAGTCTTGCACTGAAGCAATAAAACACACCTTCCCATCTTGTCTTCCATTTACAAAAGTATTTTACTTGTAAGAAATAAAGTATAGCCTTTGAATGTTATTAAATATATCACAAGCTAAAATTCATGTCTGAAGAAAGAAAATAATACTCGAGCATCCGTTGAGCGCATTGTACAAAAGTATTAAACAAACTTGAATAGGATCTGATATTCATTTTCCTATGGTATTGTTAGGGCTATATATTGGTCTAAATTACATAGATACATTTTTTTAAATCGATAAATGATGAGCGAGAAAAGACGACCTTCTAAAACAACATCCTCCAAAAAGTGTCCCTCTCTTGCTCTGTCCCCTTCATGCGCTCTTATGCGTCAGATGAAAACACGGTAACCTAGACTGAAGGTGAGTCACAGTCAGGGTTTTGTGATGTGACTCTGGAAAGCTCCTCCAACCACTCAGCCAAGAGAAATGGGTAAACAACAAAAACATCCAAACAACATCAACATCCTCTATGAGTCTGTGACATTGAATATTATGGTTTCAGAAATGCAGTCCACATTTCTCTCTCTCTTTCTCTTTCTCTCTCTCTCTCTCTCTCTCTCTCTGGAACCTCCATGTAAGATCAATAGATCGATGTCCTCCTCTGTGATTTGATGAGAAATCTCTAAAGAGAAAAAACAACGTTTTTAAATATGGCACATTCACACCTCACACACATGCACATGCTCTAGTTTTTCTCATAATTGAATGGAGCAGAAACAACTGTCACAACTGAAAAACAGAGGGAGAGAGAGTGTGAAGGAGGGCAGCCGAGAGAGAGGGAGGGGGTCCTACTGGTAGCCCTAGCTTAGATCTAGCACGCCACCTAATGGTTAAAGCAAAGCCGGTGTGTGTGTGTTCGTGTTTGTGGGTGTTTGTGTGCGTGTGTGTTTCTGTGTGTGGCCAACAGTATGACCAGATTATGATCTATGATGGAGGTTATTGGGTAGATTATTTCTCTGCCCTTTGCTCTGTGCTGTTTACCTATACAGGACATTTTAGAGAGAGAGAAGACACCTCAGATGACAGAAGTCCAGAGGTCTGATCACAGCAAGTCAGTGACCCATCAACTTTTCACTGCAACAGGTACTCAGTCTGTGTGCGTGTATGTGTGTGTGTATGTGTGTATGTGTGTGTGTATGTGTGGATGTGTGTGTCTCACTTCTTTCTATTACTTTTCTAATTTTCTGTCTCTAGTAGCTACATTAACCAACAAAGACTAGCAATGATTGTGATATGTGGTTTTACTACTTTACTAATTTAGCTGAATGCATTGATTGTATGTCGCTCCGGATAAGAGCGTCTGCGAAATTACTCAAATGTGAAAATGTCAAATGTAATGTAATGTAATGTGTGACTTACTCTAGCATCATTCTCACAGGGTGTGGTGTAGCGTTCAGGTCAAAGTCTCAGTCATAAACACACACATATGTATGCAAACACACACACACACACACACACACACACACACACACACACACATGGATACACACACACACACAACACATGCACTCGCAATACAGTCTGTGTATATAGTGAGGAGACCAATGTGCAGATTCAACCTCAGGTGGAGGGAGATATTCACTTGTAGGGTGGATAGGATAGGTGTGTGTTTCTGTGTGTGTGCAGGAGCCACTCCGGAAATATCTAGCCACCGTCCATATCGACTGTTATGTATGTCCCTTACTAACACAACTCAGGATATGACCCAGATGCAGACACAGGAGACAGAAGGTTCAATACACAGAGTAGTTTATTAAAACAACAAGAGAGAGACAAATGGCAGGACGAGATCAGTCGTAGGGGGGACGAACAGCAGAGGGGCTAAGAATCTTAGAGATGTGAAAAGGGCCGATAAAACGGGGACTCCACCCGCAGGGAGCCGGGGTCCGGTGGCAGTCCGCCTGTCGTTGATACCTGGAGGTGGTCTTGAGAAGAGCAGACCGGGCTCTCTTCCAGGTACAGCGACAGCGGCGGACGAACATCTGGGCCGAGGTAATGCTGACCTCTTCTTCTTGCTCAGGGAAGAGCAGGGGGATAATAACCCATCGAACACTCGAAAGGTGAGAGACCAGTGGCTGAAGAGGGAAGGGTGTTGCAGGCGTATTCCACCCACACAAGTTGCTGGCTCCAGGTAGTGGGGTTGGCAGAGACGAGGCAACGAAGAGTTGTCTCCACGTCCTGATTAGCTCACTCCGAATGACCTTTAGACTGGGGGAGAAACCCAGAGGACAGGCTGGCCGACAACCCAATGAGTGTGAAGGATGCCTTCCAGAACCAGGACGAGAACGAGGACCACAGTTGGAGAGCATGTTCACCAGAAGTCCATGGATCCGGAAGACGTGTTGCACCATGAGCTGGGCCGTCTCCTTGGCTGAGGATAGCTTGGGGAGGGGAATGAAGTGGGCAGCTTTGAAAACCTGTCTACCACTGTAAGGATAGTAGTGTTGCCATCAGATGGAGGGAGACCAGTGACGAAGTCCAGGGATCAATGTGACCAGGGACGGTAAGTGACAGGAAGTTGAAGGAGGCCAGCCAGAACATGCCATGAAGTCTTATTCTGAGCACAGACAGTGCAGGCGGCGACGAACACGGAGACGTCAGGAACCACGGTAGGCTACCAAAAGCGTTGTCACACAAAAGCCAGGGTCTGAAGGGAGCCAGGGTGGCAGGCAAGCTTGGAGGAATGAGCCCATTCCAGGACCGGAGAGAAGGCAGCATCTGGGACAAACTTCCGGTTAGCCAGGCCCCCCTCACGGGCCTGGTTCTCTATTCCCCAGATGAGAGCAGCCGCTAGACACGAGGTAGGAAGGATGGTCTCGGGGTCCGAGAGTGTAGCAGCGGGGCTATAGTGGCGTGAAAGCGCATCCAGCTTAACATTCTTGGACCCTGGGCAATAGGAGATGGTAAAGTTGAACAGAGTGAAAAGCAGGGCCAATTGAGCTTTCCTGGAGTTGAGACGATTGGCGGTGCAGAGATATTCCATGTTCTTGTGATCCGTCCACACAATGAATGGATGTTCCGCCCCCTCTAACCAGTGCCTCCACTCCTCCAATGCCATCTTCACCACAGCAGTTCTCGATTTCCCACATCATAAGTCCTCTCTGTGGCATTAAGACAATGGGAAAAGAAGGTGCAGGGATGCAGCTTTAGGTCCAGGGCAGAATGTTGGGACAGGACAGCCCCCACTCCCATGTCCAAAGTGTTGACCTCCACCACGAACTGATGGGACCAGTCCGGATGGATTAATATGGGAGCTGTGGTGAAGCAGTGCTTTAGGTCCAGGAACGCCCGGTCAGCAGCTGGGGACCATGTGAACAGGACCATGGGAGAGGTGAGTGCTGAAAGGGGGGAAGCCAGGGTGCTGTAACCCAGTAAATGGCGATAGAAATGGGCAAATCCCAGGAAGCGTTGCAGCTGCACTCTGGAAGTGGGTTGAGGCCAATCCACCACCGCTCTCACCTTCCCGGGATCCATCTGCATATTACCAGCAGTGATGATGTATCCTAGGAAGGAGATGGTGGAGCGATGGAATTCATATTTTTCTGCTATAACAAAAAGCTGGTTCTCCAGGAGACGCTGGAAGACTTGTTAGAAGTGGAGAACGTGTTCTTGAGCTGAGCGGGAAAAGACAAGGATGTCGTCAAGGTAGACGAACACGAACCGGTTCAACATGTTGTGGAGAACGTTGTTAACCAGGGCTTGGAACACCGCAGGAGCGTTGGTCAGACCGAACGGGGTCACCAGGTATTCGTAGTATCCGCTAGCTGTGTTAAAGGCTGTCTTCCACTCCATCACCTTCCCGTCTCCTCACCAGATGTTAGGCGTTCCGCAGTTCTTAACCGTGATGTCATTAAGGCCCCGGTAGTCGACTCACGGGCACCGGGTTTTGTCCCTTTTCTCCACAGAGGGGGAGGCAGAAGGACAGGTACACATTGCAGCCAGGAAGTCATTGATGTACGTTTCCACAGCCTTGGTCTCCAGACCCAACAGAGCTCAAAACCTTGCTGAAAACCTCCCGGAGGTCCTGGTACTCTGCGGGAACGGCGGAGAGGTCCGAGGCTTCTTCCGAGCCCACAGGAAGAAGTCCTGGGGCAGGCTGCACCAACTTCAGGCAATGAGCGTGGTAGAACGGGCTCCTGCCCATGATAGCACCAGCAGTCCAGTTGATAAGGGGATTGTGTCGCTGGAGCCATGAAAACCCCAATACCACAGGTACCTGAGTAGACTTGATGAGCATGAAGGAACGTGTCAAATGGGAAGCCGGGTTGGCCTGTAGAGACGCGCTGCTGACAGCAGGGTTACTGAGGGACTGGGAGGTTACCATCGTGGCTGGTTGCATAACAGACAATCTGCACAATTGCTCCAGCCATGTATTCAAGGCACGGTCATGGCATTCCGCCAAGGTCTGGAATCCTTCCATAAAACCTTGAAGTAACTCCTCGTGTCTATCAATGATGGCTCCATGGGAGGAGACGGCACTGCGGAACTGGTCCGAGTCTCCTGGGTCAGTCATGGCCAGTTCGTACTAACACAAATCAGGATATGACCCAGATGCAGACACAGGAGACGGACGGTTCAATATACAGAGTAGTTTATTAAAACCACAGGAGGCAGGAAAAGGGCAGGTCGAGGACAGGCAGAGGTTCGTAACCAGGTCTGAGTCTGATAGGTACAGGGTGGCAGGCAGGCTCAAGGTCAGGACAGGCAGAAGTTTGTAAACCAGGTCAGAGTCAGATAGGTACAGGACGGCAGGCAGGCTCGGGGTCAGGACAGGAAGAATAGGTCGGAACCGGAAGGACAAGAAAACAGGGACTAGAGAGAACAGGAGTATGGCGAAAAACACGCTGGTAGGCTTGACGAGACAAGACGAACTGGCAGAAAACGCAGGTATAAATGCACAGGGGATAATGGGGAAAATGGGCACCTGGAAGGGGGTGGAGACAAGGAAGTATTCATACCCCTTAACTTATTCCAAATTTTGTTGTGTTACAGCCTGAAATCAAAATTGATTAAATAGTTTTATTTTCTCACCCTGTCACACCCTGATCTGTTTCACCTGTCTTTGTGCTTGGATCCACCCCCCTCCAGGTGTCTCCAATCTTCCCCATTATCCCCTGTGTATTTATACCCGTGTTCTCTGTTTGTCTGTTGCCAGTTCGTTTTGTTTCGTGAAACCTGCCTGAGTTTTCCCCCTTGCTTCTGTCTGTTCTAGTTCCCGTTTTCTAGTTTTTCCCAGTTTTGACCATTCTACCTGCTCTGACCCCGAGCCTGCCTGCCGTTCTGTACCTTGCCACACCACACTGGATTATTGACCCCTGCCTGCTCTGACCCTTAGACTGCCTGCCGTTCTGGACCTTTTTTAACAGAAATATATCATTTCCAAAAGGCGAGGTCAGTACAGGTGCATCAAAGCTGGGACCGAGAGACTGAAAAACAGCTTCTATCGCAAGGCCATGAGACTGTTAAACAGCCATCCCTAACACAGAGAGGCTGCTGCCAACATACAGACTGAAATCTCTGGCCACTTAAATAAATTGACTTAATAAAGGTATCACAAGTCACTTTAACTAACACCACTTTAATAATGTTTACATACAGTGCCTTGCGAAAGTATTCGGCCCCCTTGAACTTTGCGACCTTTTGCCACATTTCAGGCTTCAAACATAAATATATAAAACTGTATTTTTTTGTGAAGAATCAACAACAAGTGGGACACAATCATGAAGTGGAACGACATTTATTGGATATTTCAAACTTTTTTAACAAATCAAAAACTGAAAAATTGGGCGTGCAAAATTATTCAGCCCCCTTAAGTTAATACTTTGTAGCGCCACCTTTTGCTGCGATTACAGCTATAAGTCGCTTGGGGTATGTCTCTATCAGTTTTGCACATCGAGAGACTGACATTTTTTCCCATTCCTCCTTGCAAAACAGCTTGAGCTCCGTGAGGTTGGATGGAGAGCATTTGTGAACAGCAGTTTTCAGTTCTTTCCACAGATTCTCGATTGGATTCAGGTCTGGACTTTGACTTGGCCATTCTAACACCTGGATATGTTTATTTTTGAACCATTCCATTGTAGATTTTGCTTTATGTTTTGGATCATTGTCTTGTTGGAAGACAAATCTCCGTCCCAGTCTCAGGTCTTTTGCAGACTCCATCAGGTTTTCTTCCAGAATGGTCCTGTATTTGGCTCCATCCATCTTCCCATCAATTTTAACCATCTTCCCTGTCCCTGCTGAAGAAAAGCAGGCCCAAACCATGATGCTGCCACCACCATGTTTGACAGTGGGGATGGTGTGTTCAGGGTGATGAGCTGTGTTGCTTTTACGCCAAACATAACGTTTTGCATTGTTGCCAAAAAGTTCAATTTTGGTTTCATCTGACCAGAGCACCTTCTTCCACATGTTTGGTGTGTCTCCCAGGTGGCTTGTGGCAAACTTTAAACGACACTTTTTATGGATATCTTTAAGAAATGGCTTTCTTCTTGCCACTCTTCCATAAAGGCCAGATTTGTGCAATATAAGACTGATTGTTGTCCTATGGACAGAGTCTCCCACCTCAGCTCTAGATCTCTGCAGTTCATCCAGAGTGATCATGGGCCTCTTGGCTGCACCTCTGATCAGTCTTCTCCTTGTATGAGCTGAAAGTTTTTGAGGGACGGCCAGGTCTTGGTAGATTTGCAGTGGTCTGATACTCCTTCCATTTCAATATTATCGCTTGCACAGTGCTCCTTGGGATGTTTAAAGCTTGGGAAATCTCTTTGTATCCAAATCCGGCTTTAAACTTCTTCACAACAGTATCTCGGACCTGCCTGGTGTGTTCCTTGTTCTTCATGATGCTCTCTGGGCTTTTAACGGACCTCTGAGACTATCACAGTGCAGGTGCATTTATACGGAGACTTGATTACACACAGGTGGATTGTATTTATCATCATTAGTCATTTAGGTCAACATTGGATCATTCAGAGATCCTCACTGAACTTCTGGAGAGAGTTTGCTGCACTGAAAGTAAAGGGGCTGAATAATTTTGCACGCCCAATTTTTCAGTTTTTGATTTGTTAAAAACGTTTGAAATATCCAATAAATGTCGTTCCACTTCATGATTGTGTCCCACTTGTTGTTGATTCTTCACAAAAAAATACAGTTTTATATCTTTATGTTTGAAGCCTGAAATGTGGCAAAAGGTCGCAAAGTTCAAGGGGACCGAATACTTTCGCAAGGCACTGTATCCCACATTACTCATTTCATATGTATATACTGTATTCTATACCATCTACTGCATCTTGCCTATGCCACACACCATCACTCATCCATTTGTACATATTCTACTCATCCCTTTACATTTGTGTGTATTTGTGTGTATAAGGTTGTTGTTGTGAATTTGTTAGATTGCTGTTAGATATTACTGCATAGTCGGAACTAGAAGCACAAGCATTTCGCTACACTCGCATTAACATCTTCTAACCAAGTGTATGTGACCAATAAAATTTGATTCGATTTTTAATCGCCACCAAAGGTGCTTCTACAAAATATTGACTCAGGATTGTGTATACTTATGGATGGTAGCGGGGTGAACAGGCAGTGGCTCTGGGGGTTCTTGTCCTTGATTTTTTGGCCTTCCTGTGACATCGGATGCTGTAGGTGTCCTGGGGGGCAGGTAGCTTGCCCACGGCGATGCATTGTGCAGACTGCACTACCCTCTGGAGAGCCTTGCGGTTGAGGGCAGTGCAATTGCCGTATCAGGTCGGTGATACAACCCGACAGGATGCTCTCGATTGTGCATCTGTAAACGTTTGTGAGTGTTTTAGATGACAAGACAAATTTCTTCAGCCTCCTGAGGTGGAAGAGGCGCTGTTGTACCTTCTTTACCACACTGTCTGTGTGGGTGGACAATTTCAGTTTGTCTGTGATGTGTACGCCGAGGAACTTAAAACTTTCCACCTTCTCCACAAATGTCCCATCGATGTGGATGGGGGGGTGCTCCCTCTACTGTTTCCTGTAGTCCATGATCATCTCCTTTGTTTTGTTGACGTTGAGTGAGAGGTTGTTTTCCTGACACCACACTCCGAGGGCCCTCACTTCCTCCCTGTAGGCCGTCTCGTCGTTGTTGGTAATCAGGCCTACCACTGTAGTGTCATCTGCAAACTTGATGATTGAGTTGGAAGCGTGCATGGCCACTCAGCCATGGGTGAACAGGGAGTACAGGAGAGGGCTGAGAACGCACCCTTGTGGGGCCCCAGTGTTGAGGATCAGCAGGGTGGAGATCTTGTTTCCTTCCTGCACCACCTGGTGGTCGTCCCGTCAGATAATCCAGGACCCAGTTGCACAGGGCGGGGTCGAGAACCAGGGTCTTGAGTTTAATGACGAGTTTGGAGGGTACTATGGTGTTAAATGCTGAGCTGTAGTCAATGAACAGAATTCTTACACAGTTATTCCTCTTGTCCAGATGGGATAGGGCAGTGTGCAGTGTGATGGCGATTGCATCGTCAGTGGACCTATTGGGGCAGTAAGTAAATTGGAGTGGGTCTAGGGTATCAGGTAGAGTGGAGGTGATATGATCCTTGACTAGTCTCTCAAAGCACTTCATGATGACAGAAGTGAGTGCAATGGGGCGATAGTCATTTAGTTCAGTTCACTTTCTTGAGAACAGGAACAACGGTGGCCATTTTGAAGCATGTGGGGATAGCAGACTGGGATAGGGATTGGTTGAATATGTCCGTAAACACACCATTCAGCTGATTTGCGCATGCTCTGAGGACGCAGCTAGGGATGCCGTCTGGGCCGGCAGCCTTGCGAGGGTTAACACGTTTAAATGTTTTACTCACATTGGCCACGGAGAAGGAGAGCCTACAAGCTTTTAGTTTTGTGCGAATGCTGCCATTAATCCACGGTTTCTGGTTAGGGAAGGTTTTAATAGTCACAGTGGGTACGACATCTCCGATGCACTCGCTAATAAACTCGCTCACCGAGTCAACGTATACTGTACACCAATGTTGTTGTCTGCGGCTATCCGGAACATATCCTAGTCCACGTGATTGAAGCGTGGAATCCGATTGGTCAGACCAGCGTTGTATTAACCTGAGCACGGGCGTTTTCTGTTTTAGTTTCTGTCTATAGGCGGGGAGCAACAAAATGGATTCATGGTCAGATTTGCCGACGGCAGGGAGCAGGAGGGCCTTGTATGCATCGCGTAAGTTCCAGTAGCAATGATCCAGAATTCTGCCAGCTCGTGTCGCGCATTTGATATGCTGATAGAATTTGGGAGTATTGGGAGTATAGTTTTCTAAGGACCTGAAGCGAGGCGACCATCTCTGTCGGCGCCATCGTGATTACAGCTTTGTGTCTTCTTGGGTATGTCTGTATCTACTTTGCACATCTGGATTATTATAATTATCCCCCCCCCATTCTTCCTATAAGATTTTCTATAACCTTGCGGTCGGATGCCAAGCAGTTGCCATATCAAAACAAGTGGTGATGCAGCCAGTCAAGATGTTCTCAATGGTGCAGCTGTATACCTTTTTGAAGATCTGAGGGCCCATGCCAAAACTTTTCAACCTTCTGAGGGGGAAGAGGTGTTTTTGTGCCCTCGTCACGGCTGTGTTAGTGTGTGTGGACCATGATAATTCCTTAGTGATGCAGATTCCACCAATGAGAGAACCCAGGGGGAGGGTATGACTGTTTCAACGCAGCTGACTGGTTTAGATTTCGGTAGCCCCTCCTCTCTTGAGGAATTTTCTTAGAGGAGTTGTTTCCACAGTACATTCGTTCACATACACTCTGTTATACAAGAGGAACGGTACACTGAGTGTGCATAGGGTGTGTAGAGTGTGTGTGTTTGTAGTGTGTGTGTTTAGTCTACTCAGTAGTCTAGAAGTGGGACAAATCAAAATGAGGACAGCAAGTGTACAAGAGTAGGTCAGTAAAGTTTTTCTTTCTTTCTCTCTCTCGCTCTCTCTCTCTGTCACTCTGTAGTAGTGTGTGTGTTGCAGCTTGTTGCTGCTTTTGAAATGTATGACTGACTGTCCCTCGCTAGCTGAACAGTTACTCTTCTCTCCCTCTCTCCTTTTCCTCCCTCTCCATTTCCTTCAACTCACTCCCTCGTTCATATCCCCTTCTCCTCACCCTACTGCTCTCTCACTCTCCCTCTCCTTCTCGCCTTTCCTCCCTCTTATTTTCTCCTCACCAGTACATGTGCCGTCTTTATTGGTAACGTTGTTACTTGCCACATTTGTAGAACAGATTCAACGTTTCAAAGACTACACCGAGTCTCTTTGTTGTTGTAGGTGATATAAGACATTACTCAGTTCTGCTGGGCTCCTCTCCTAACAAAACAATCATAGCTGAGTTTCATGACCTCTGTCTCCCTCTCTCTGCTCTACACATCCTGTTCCTGAATACATATTAACTATGGTGGGGCAGTTAGAAGCCTCTGACTGTACTGACTAGCTCTCTGTCTTGTCATTCTGTCTAGTTTGATCAGTCAGTATGTTTGATCGGTCATTATGTTTGATCAATCACTATATTTAATCAGTCATCATATTTGATCAGTCATTATATTTGATCAGTCATTATATTTGATCGATCACTATATTTAATCAGTCATATTTGATCAGTCAGTATGTTTGATCAGTCATTATGTTTGATCAATCACTATATTTGATCAGTCATATTTGATCAGTCAGTATGTTTGATCAGTCATTATGTTTGATCAATCACTATATTTAATCAGTCATATTTGATCAGTCATTATGTTTGATCAGTCATTATGTTTGATCAATCACTATATTTGATCAGTCAGTATGTTTGATCAGTCATTATATTTGATCAGTCATTATGTTTGATCAGTCATTATATTTGATCAGTCAGTATGTTTGATCAGTCATTATGTTTGATCAATCACTATATTTAATCAGTCATATTTGATCAGTCAGTATGTTTGATCAGTCATTATGTTTGATCAATCACTATATTTAATCAGTCATATTTGATCAGTCAGTATGTTTGATCAGTCATTATGTTTGATCAATCACTATATTTAATCAGTCATATTTGATCAGTCATTATGTTTGATCAGTCATTATGTTTGATCAATCACTATATTTGATCAGTCATATTTGATCAGTCAGTATGTTTGATCAGTCATTATGTTTGATCAATCACTATATTTGATCAGTCATATTTGATCAGTCATTATGTTTGATCAATCACTATATTTGATCAGTCATTATATTTGATCAGTCATATTTGATCAGTCATTATGTTTGATCAGTCATTATGTTTGATCAATCACTATATTTAATCAGTCATATTTGATCAGTCATTATGTTTGATCAATCACTATATTTGATCAGTCATATTTGATCAGTCATTATGTTTGATCAATCACTATATTTGATCAGTCATTATATTTGATCAGTCATATTTGATCAGTCATTATGTTTGATCAGTCATTATGTTTGATCAATCACTATATTTAATCAGTCATATTTGATCAGTCATTATGTTTGATCAATCACTATATTTAATCAGTCATTATGTTTGATCAATCACTATATTTAATCAGTCATATTTGATCAGTCATTATGTTTGATCAATCACTATATTTAATCAGTCATATTTGATCAGTCATTATGTTTGATCAATCACTATATTTGATCAGTCATTATATTTGATCAGTCAGTATGTTTGATCAGTCATTATGTTTGGTCAATCACTATATTTGATCAGTCATTATATTTGATCAGTCAGTATGTTTGATCAGTCATTATGTTTGATCAATCACTATATTTAATCAGTCATATTTGATCAGTCATTATGTTTGATCAATCACTATATTTGATCAGTCATTATATTTGATCAGTCAGTATGTTTGATCAGTCATTATATTTGATCAGTCAGTATGTTTGATCAGTCATTATGTTTGATCAATCACTATATTTGATCAGTCATATTTGATCAGTCATTATGTTTGATCAATCACTATATTTGATCAGTCATTATGTTTGATCAGTCATTATGTTTGATCAGTCATTATGTTTGATCAATCACTATATTTGTGATTAGTGATTAGAGCGTTTGGCCAGTAACAGAAAGGTTGCTAGATAGAATCCCTGAGCTGACAAGGTAAAAATGTGTTATTCTGCCCATGAACAATGCACTTAACCCACTGTTCCTAGGCTGTCATTGTAAATAAGAATGTGTTCTTAACTGACTTGCCTGGGTAAATAAATGTTTGGTGTCATTATATTTGATCAGTCATTATGTTTGATCAGTCATTATATTTGATCAGTCGTTCATCCAAATAGGAAAACTGTAACAGTCACTGTCAACTGTAACCGCTCTCCTCTTCGTCTGATGATGAGGAATAGGAATCATCGGACCAACATGCAGCGTGGTAAGTGTTCATAGAAAATTTCATTAAATAAACTGAACACTGAATGACAAAAAAACAAAAACAAAGCGCGTGAGAGACACGAAACAGTCCGGTAAGGTGAAAAAACAGGAAACAACTACCCACAAACACAGGCGGGAACAGGCTACCTAAGTATGGTTCTCAATCAGAGACAACGATTGACAGCTGTCTCTGATTTGGAACCATACCAGGCCAAACACATAGAAATACAACACACAGAACAAAACAGAATGAAAAACATAGAATGCCCACCCCAACTCACGCCCTGACCAAACCAAAATAGAAACATAAAAAAGGAACTAAGGTCAGGAAGTGACATCAACAAAATTATGAAAAGGTGCATGCTCTCATTCACACACACACACACACACACACACACACACACACACACACACACCCTTGTGGGAATCAAATGTATTTTTGCATTCAAAATCCTATTTTCCTTAACTCCTAACCCCTAACTCTAACCCTATCCCTAATTGTAACCCTAAACCTAACCCCTAAGATTCACATAGTTATTGTCCTCATGGGGACGTGGGAAATGTCCCCACGAGGGAGAATTGTCCTTGTTTTACTATCCTTGTGGGGACTTGTGGCAATTTCAGGTCCCCACACGCATGCACCCACACGCAAAGGTGGTTTCAGCTCAGAGAGATCAAGCCAACATGTAAACTCAAACCACCTGCTGGACAGCAGTGTGTGTGTGTTATTGCGTTGGAAAGATGTGTTCCTTCAAAGAAGTACAATGAAGCCTTGTGTTACAGCCAGCAGGACTCTCTGGTGATAATGCCTCTCCCCCTCTCTCTCTCTCTCTCTCCCTCCCTCTCTTTCTCTCTCTGTCTCTCCCTCTCTTTCTCTCTCTCTCCTTCCCTCTATTTCTCTCTCTCTCCCTCTCTCTCTCCCTCTGTCCCTCTCTCCCTCTCTCTCTCTTTCTCTCTCTCTCCCTCCCTCTATTTCTCTCTCCCTCTCTCTCTCCCTCTCTCTCTCTCTCCCTCCCTCTCTTTCTCTCTCTCTCCCTCTGTCTCTCTCTCTCTCCCTCTCTTTCTCTCTCCCCCTCTCTTTCCCTCCCTCTCTTTCTCTCTCCCTCCCTCTCTTTTTCTCTCCCTCTCTCTCCCTCTCTCTGTCTCCCTCCCTCTCTGTCTCTCTCTCTCCCTCTCTTTCTCCCTCCCTATCTGTCTCCCTCCCTCCCTCCCTCCCTTTCTTTCTTTCTTTCTTTCTTTTTCTTTCTCTCTCTCTTTCTCTCTCTCTCTCTCTATCCCTCTCTTTCACTCTCGCTCTCTTTCTCTAGTGTTGAAATGATTAGATAATAAACAGCTTTAGTGTAGGCAGAGACAGAGGTGTCACAGACCACTCTCTCACTCTGTTGCTCTCTCTCTCTCTGTCATCTGTGCTAGGCGGAGGTTGGCACCACATTGACTGTAAATGCCATGTTGTGTCCACAAATCTCTTCTCACTTATCTTTATGGTGTGTGCGTGCGTGTGTGTGTGTGTGTGTGTCTTTGTGTGAGTTTAGATACCGTAGGTCAATGGAACTTTAACTGTCCTGATGATAACCTAGTGTTATCCATTCAGATCCCAAGACATGTTAGTATCCGGTCCCTGAGAAAACTGTTGGATGTGGATGTGGGAAACAATTAATCAAAAACGAATAGAAAAAAAGGAAGGAGAATGATTGGCAACATACAGTAGCTGGTATTTATAGTTTTCTCCTATTTGCCAAAACCCATCATCATGACATCCTTGGACAGGAAACAGGAAGTAGACAATGTTCCATCAGAACAGAGAAGTGAGATAAAAGCAACACTCCATCTGTCATCCCTCTCTCTCCTTCTCTCTCTCTCCCCCTCTCTACCATCTCTCTCTCTCTCTATCACCCCCCTCTCTTTCTCTGATCCCAGTCATCCCAGTACTGCCTGAGGTTTGACCATTCCGTTCCACTGGGACATGACGGAGGCCTCGTGCGAGACGTAAAGCGTTGTGTGTGTGTTTGTGTCCGTGTGTGTGTCACAGAGAGAGAGTAACGGAAAGAGAGAGAACTAAAATTCAAACACAAAAAACAAGACTCAACATGCTACCACACACTAAGAGCCAGACACTGTCGTAAGCCAACAGAGTTTTACAGTCAAATGTGTGTGTGTGAGTCTGTGTGCACGCCTGCCTTGACTTGCCTCAGAGAACTTTCTAGACTTCTGACCAGAGATGACATCACATCACTCTTGTTGCCATGGAGCCCCGCCTGTCTGTCTGTCTGGCTTAGCATTGCACTAAGGACACACACACTCGGGTTCTGTCTTTAATGTGGTGTGTTTGGTAGGGTACAAGCAGAGCTCTAATGACTGGCATTATAGTCTCCAGTAAGACATTCATGATAGTACTGGTTCTGTCTTACCCATTACACACACACACACACACACACACACACACACACACACACACACACAGTTCTGTACTCTGCTATTTTGGAAGACAGCTTCCATTGACTTCCTGTAGCTCTCTGCAGGGCCAGCGTCAGCCAATGAGGTAGCAGAATCTTTAACAAATGGCCCTCTACTGTTAGTGGACAACTATTGGTTCTATTCTGAGCTGTGTGTGTGTGGGAGTCTTGGATTTCCTCAAATTCAAGTCCACATACACACACACACACACTGCTGCAGGGATGATCTGCACTGCAGTAGAAAGTGATAATACATGCAGAGCAACATACTCTTACTCTTGGACAGAAACAACTTCTCTACGAAGCAGACAACGTTATGACTCTATTCAACGGTTCAAGTTCTCCTCTCTTCTCCTCCTCTCCTCATCCAGGTGTGCCCTGTTCTGAGGGTTGAGAGCTAGGCATGTTGGGTAAAGACCCCCCCACCACCAGCAGCCTTAACCTGATGACCTCTGACATCGCTGTGGAACCCAGTGACATCACAGACGGCCTCGGCATCAGCAGGAAGATGTCGGATGTAGTTGAGAGTTTGGACACCAGAGAGTTGGACATGGGAGATGGAGAGGAGACTGACAATGACCCTACCACCATAGGTGTGTGTGAGTGTGTGAGAGCTCTTGATATTAATGATATGATGAGAGATGTATCCTATTGGCTTATTCTCTACCTCTCCAGGGGACAGTCGTATAGGGTTCAGTGCTGTGTATCACACCGTGGGTTTTAAGGAGTCTGAAGCCAGGGTCTATCTCCCTACTGTCCCCATCACTGCTAAGATACTGGAGGTGGAGAGGTTCAACACAGCCCAGGACAGGTTCAACATCACGGCACAGAGGAGTGTCAACAAGGTACCCACACACACACACACACACACACACACACACACATACATACACACACACATTCACACTTGATCTCTGTCTGTGTAGAGTCAGCCTGCAGTGTTTAAGATTGAGCTGAGACATGGAGAGTTCAGCTGGGTGGTCAAGAGAAAGGAGAAACACTTCATGGACCTCCATGGAGAACTGGTCCGATACAAGATGTTCATGAGGGTGCCGCTACCCTCCCGCAGGTAAACACACAGACACACACACACATATCAAATTGTTAAGTGATCAAATACTAAATGATATACTACGAATTCTGATCATAGAAATGTTAGGATTTTTCATGGTACAGTAGATATAGTAACCTTCAATGCCATACAACTCTCCTTCCGTAGCCTCCAATTGCTCTTAAATACAAGTAAAACTAAATGCATGCTCTTCAACCGATCGCTGCCTGCACCTGCCCGCCTGTCCAGCATCACTACTCTGGACGGTTCTGACTTAGAATATGTGAACAACTACAAATACCTAGGTGTCTGGTTAGACTGTAAACTCTCCTTCCAGACCCACATCAAACATCTCCAATCCAAAGTTAAATCTAGAATTGGCTTCCTATTTCGCAACAAAGCATCCTTCACTCATCCTGCCAAACATACCCTTGTAAAACTGACCATCCTACCAATCCTCGACTTCGGTGATGTCATTTACAAAATTGCCTCCAATACCCTACTCAACAAATTGGATGCAGTCTATCACAGTGCCATCCGTTTTGTCACCAAAGCCCCATATACTACCCACCATTGCGACCTGTACGCTCTCATTGGCTGACCCTCGCTTCATACTTGTCGCCAAACCCACTGGCTCCATGTCATCTACAAGACCCTGCTAGGTAAAGTCCCTCCTTATCTCAGCTCGCTGGTCACCATAGCATCACCCACCTGTAGCACGCGCTCCAGCAGGTATATCTCTCTGGTCACCCCCAAAACCAATTATTTCTTTGGCCACCTCTCCTTCCAATTCTCTGCTGCCAATGACTGGAACGAACTACAAACATCTCTGAAACTGGAAACACTTACAGTATCTCCCTCACTATCTTTAAGCACCAGCTGTCAGAGCAGCTCACAGATTACTGCACCTGTACATAGCCCATCTATAATTTAGCCCAAACAACTACCTCTTTCCCTACTGTATTTATTTTATTTTATTTATTTATTTTGCTCCTTTGCACCCCATTATTTTTATTTCTACTTTGCACATTCTTCCACTGCAAATCTACCATTCCAGTGTTTTACTTGCTATATTGTATTTACTTTGCCACCATGGCCTTTTTTTGCCTTTACCTTCCTTATCTAACCTCATTTGCTCACATCGTATATAGACTTGTTTCTACTGTATTATTGACTGTATGTTTGTTTTACTCCATGTGTAACTCTGTGTTGTTGTATGTGTCAAACTGCTTTGCTTTATCTTGGCCAGGTTGCAATTGTAAATGATAACTTGTTCTCAACTTGCCTACCTGGTTAAATAAAGGTGAAATTAAAAATAAATAAAAAATATGTACATTTTATTTCTCCCCAATAGCAGTGAGTGACCCTACCTTCTTCTGCTTTACCACTCTACCCCTCTCTCGCTCCCTGTCTCTCTCGCTCTCTCTTCTCTCTCTCTCCCTCTCTCTCGCTCTCTCTTCTCTCCCTCTCTCTCCCTCTCTCTCACTCTCTCTTCTCTCTCTCTCTCTCCCTCTCTCTCGCTCTCTCTTCTCTCGCTCTCTCTCTTGCTCTCTCTCCCTCTCGCTCTCTCTCTCTCTCTCTCGCTCTCTCTCTCTTCTCTCGCTCTCTCTTCCCTCTCTCTCTTCTCTCTCTCTCTCTCTCTCTCTCTCTCTCTCTCTCTCTCTCTCGCTCTCTCTCAGTCACACAACGAGGAGGAGGACAATGAAGAAGAGTGAAGCCAGACATATTCCTGAGCTACCGCGTGGCGGAGATGAGTTGGCACAAGACGAACAGGTCTACAGCAGAAGGGTAGGTGTGTTTGAGTGTGTTTGTCATATTAACTTTATAGACGAATACAGTATATACTTCATATAAACATTGTACTGTATAGTACATCTCTACTGTAGTAATACAGCATTTATTATGTTGCCTGTACAGAAACAGCTGGAAGATTATCTGAACAAGCTGCTAAGGATGGCCATGTACAGAAAATACTACCACACTGTGAGTACTACTCATAGAATTATGAATTACAATACTAGAATGGACATGAACCTTCTTATGATGGTCAGGGAGTTGGTCAACCGTGGTTTTCCAGTGCTGTGATAAGATATTGTGTAAAATAGCAAATTTGAAGAATTTATCTGAATTGTATTTGTGTATTTGTGGATACATTTTTTAAAATTAACTGCCAATATGCCAAAATTATATTTAAACAATACAGTCAATCCACAGCCATACGCTGTCTGAAATCAGTTGATGATAGGACTTCTGATATTGTATCATGTATTGGCACTCTCAGCTTTCCAAGAATCTGAGACATGTATGTTCTGTTTACATATATTTAGAGGCTATTTATACAGAAAATGTGTATAAAACCTGCATAATCTGTATTTAAAATGATATGACAATATTTTAGGTTGACTATAATTCCATTACACAATTTCTGATACATCACATGCCTTACTTTCATTTTCCTGCATAAGTGAAACCAGGATTATGCCTGTACTGCCATTCATTGCAATTAGACTGAACAAGATGGCTGCCATTTTGGCCCCATTCTGGAACTTTGAGGGTTTATGACATAGCCAGTCTAGTAATATAATATAATCTCTATGGTACTACTCAACTACACTAGACTAGACTATAGGTGACCGGAACTGGACTGACTACTACTTCTCTCTTTATCTAATACCCATAAATACAGTTCCTCTCTCTCCTCAGATGGAGTTTATAGACGTCAGCCAGATGTCCTTCATCCATGACCTGGGACCTAAAGGACTGTGAGGAACAACAGATTCATTAACAGATCCTGTCTTTATGACTGCGCCGTCATGCCCATTGTTATTGGAATAGCTGAAAATAGATTTGTTTTATTTTGTGTATTCATCATTTAAACATGTTTCAGGGAGGGGATGATACACAAGCGTTCCGGAGGTCATCGTATCCCAGGCTTGAACTGCTGTGGTCACAGTGAAGTCTGCTACCGCTGGTCTAAACGGTTAGTACACACACGTACAAACACAATGCACGCACAAACATTCACGCACACACACTGATGTATCTCTCCCTGTGTGTGTGTGTGTGTGTGTGTGTGTGTGTGTGTGTGTGTGTGTGTGTGTGTGTGTGTGTGTGTGTGTGTGTGTGTGTGTGTGTGTGTGTGTGTGTGCGCACAGCTGGTTGGTGGTGAAGGATTCGTTCCTCTTCTACATGAAGCCAGACTCAGGAGCCATTTCCTTTGTTCTCCTGTTGGACAAAGAGTTCAGCGTCAAAATGGACTCCAAAGACACAGAGACCAAATACGGAGTACGCATCGACAGCCTCTCCAGGTGTGGTGTGTGTATGTGTATACAGACATGCTAGGAGGTGGGGCCAGGAGATTAAGGAGTTAACTGTGTGTGTGTGTGTGTGTGTGTGTGTGTGTGTGTGTGTGTTCATGCGTGCATGTAGGTGCCTTGTACTGAAGTTGAACAGCTACAGACATGCTCGGTGGTGGGGCCAGGCGATAGAAGACTTTGTCCGTAAACACGGGAGGGCGTTTCTACGAGACCATCGATTTGGTTCCTTTGCTCAGGAGGAGCAGAACATCCCTGCCAAATGGTAACTATGGAATCTGGGAAACAACAATCAACCCCCCCCCCCCAAAAAAATACTCAGGTAAAGTTTAGTAGTTAGATGTAAGTTTAGTCCATGTTAAGTTTAGTAGTTAGATGTAAGTTTAGTCTATGTTAAGTTTAGTAGTTAGATGTAAGTTTAGTCAATGTTAAGTTTAGTAGTTAAATGTAAGTTTGGTCCATGTTAAGTTTAGTAGTTAGATGTAACTTTAGTCTATGTTAAGTTTAGTAGTTAGATGTAAGTTTAGTCAATGTTAAGTTTAGTAGTTAGATGTAACTTTAGTCTATGTTAAGTTTAGTAGTTAGATGTAAGTTTAGTCAATGTTAAGTTTAGTAGTTAGATGTAAGTTTAGTCCATGTTAAGTTTAGTAGTTAGATGTAAGTTTAGTCAATGTTAAGTTTAGTAGTTAGATGTAAGTTTAGTCCATGTTAAGTTTAGTAGTTAGATGTAAGTTTAGTCAATGTTAAGTTTAGTAGTTAGATGTAAGTTTAGTCAATGTTAAGTTCAGTAGTTAGATGTAAGTTTAGTCAATGTTAAGTTTAGTAGTTAGATGTAAGTTTAGTCAATGTTAAGTTTAGTAGTTAAATGTAAGTTTAGTCTATGTTAAGTTTAGTAGTTAGATGTAAGTTTAGTCAATGTTAAGTTTATTAGTTAAATATAAGTTTAGTCAATGTTAAGTTTAGTAGTTAGATGTAAGTTTAGACAATATTAAGTTTAGTAGTTAGATGTAACTTTAGTCTATGCTAAGTTTAGTAGTTAGATGTAAGTTTAGTCCATGTTAAGTTTAGTAGTTAGATGTAAGTTTAGTCCATGTTAAGTTTAGTAGATAGATGTAAGTTTAGTCCATGTTAAGTTTAGTAGTTAGATGCAAGTTTAGTCTATGCTAAGTTCAGTAGTTAGATGTAAGTTTAGTCTATGTTAAGTTTAGTAGTTAGATGTAAGTTTAGTCAATGTTAAGTTCAGTAGTTAGATGTACGTTTAGTCTATGCTAAGTTTAGTAGTTAAATGTAAGTTTAGTCCATGTTAAGTTTAGTCAATGTTAAGTTCAGTAGTTAGATGTACGTTTAGTCTATGTTAAGTTTAGTAGTTAGATGTAAGTTTAGTCAATGTTAAGTTCAGTAGTTAGATGTAAGTTTAGTCTATGTTAAGTTTAGTAGTTAGATGTAAGTTTAGTCTATGTTAAGTTTAGTAGTTAAATGTAAGTTTAGTCAATGTTAAGTTCAGTAGTTAGATGTACGTTTAGTCTATGTTAAGTTTAGTAGTTAGATGTAAGTTTAGTCTATGTTAAGTTTAGTAGTTAAATGTAAGTTTAGTCAATGTTAAGTTCAGTAGTTAGATGTAAGTTTAGTCAATGTTAAGTTCAGTAGTTAGATGTAAGTTTAGTCAATGTTAAGTTCAGTAGTTAGATGTAAGTTTAGTCAATGTTAAGTTCAGTAGTTAGATGTACGTTTAGTCTATGTTAAGTTTAGTAGTTAGATGTAAGTTTAGTCAATGTTAAGTTCAGTAGTTAGATGTAAGTTTAGTCTATGTTAAGTTTAGTAGTTAAATGTAAGTTTAGTCAATGTTAAGTTCAGTAGTTAGATGTACGTTTAGTCTATGTTAAGTTTAGTAGTTAGATGTAAGTTTAGTCTATGTTAAGTTTAGTAGTTAAATGTAAGTTTAGTCAATGTTAAGTTCAGTAGTTAGATGTAAGTTTAGTCTATGTTAAGTTCAGTAGTTAGATGTAAGTTTAGTCTATGTTAAGTTTAGTAGTTAAATGTAAGTTTAGTCAATGTTAAGTTCAGTAGTTAGATGTAAGTTTAGTCAATGTTAAGTTCAGTAGTTAGATGTAAGTTTAGTCTATGTTAAGTTCAGTAGTTAGATGTAAGTTTAGTCTATGTTAAGTGTGTGTGTCTGTGAGCTTCTCTCTATGCCCGTCTGTCTGGAGAATGTGCTTCTGTAGCCAACATCATGTGGGTTTGGTTGACTGGAACTGTCAACTGGTGTCTGCATCTAAAATACTCAGAACTAGGAGAAGGTGTCAACCACTGTGTGTGTGTGTGTGTGTGTGTGTGTGTGTGTGTGTGTGTGTGTGTGTGTGTGTGTAGGTATGTGAATGGGAAGACCTACATGGAGGATGTAGCCAATGCTCTAGAAGAAGCTAAAGAAGAGATCTTCATCACTGACTGGTGGTACGTGCATGTATGTGTGTTTACGTGTATGTGTGTTTACGTGTATATGTGCATGTATGTGTGTTTACGTGTATGTGTGTGTGTGTATATATATATATGTGTGTGTGTAGGGAAATAGACATTGCAGTCAGCAGTTAGAGTGTGAATACTCACCACAACATAACACAGCTACATGTCATCACCCAAGCAGACTGTAAATGCAGTCTATATATGTGGTATAGTTTACCAGTCCCAGATTGAAAACCTGTACAGTATTCTTACAGTCGACTCCTGATAAGTGAGATTGTATAAATGTGTGGTAGTATAATGTAATGCTACTTGTACACCTGTTGGCAGTGGTGTAAAGTACTTAAGTAAAAATACTAGTTGTTTTTTAGTGTATCTGTGCTTACTTTACTATTTATATTTTTGACAACTTTTACTTTTACTTCACTACATTCCTAACGAAAATAATGTGCTTTTTACTCCATACATTTTCCCTGACACTCAAAAGCACTCGTTACATTTTGACAGGAAAATGGTCCAATTCACCCACTTATCAAGAGAACATCCCTGGTCAGCCCTACTGCCTCTGATCTGGCGGACTCACTAAACACAAATGCTTCTTTTGTAAATGATGTCTGAGTGTTGGAGCGTGCCCTGGCAATCTGTAAATGATGTCTGAGTGTTGGAGCATGACCCTGGCTATCTGTAAATGATGCCTGAGTGTTGGAGCGTGCCCCTGGCTATCTGTAAATTATGTCTGAGTGTTGGAGCGTGCCCTGGCTATCTGTAAATGATGTCTGAGTGTTGGAGCGTGTCCTGGCTATCTGTAAATGATGTCTGAGTGTTGGAGCGTGCCCTGGCTATCTGTAAATGATGTCTGAGTGTTGGAGCGTGCCCTGGCTATCTGTAAATGATGTCTGAGTGTTGGAGCATGACCCTGGCTATCTGTAAATGATGCCTGAGTGTTGGAGCGTGCCCCTGGCTATCTGTAAATGATGTCTGAGTGTTGGAGCGTGCCCTGGCTATCTGTAAATGATGTCTGAGTGTTGGAGCGTGTCCTGGCTATCTGTAAATGATGTCTGAGTGTTGGAGCGTGCCCTGGCTATCTGTAAATGATGTCTGAGTGTTGGAGCGTGTCCTGGCTATCTGTAAATGATGTCTGAGTGTTGGAGCGTGCCCTGGCCATCTGTAAATGATGTCTGAGTGTTGGAGCATGACCCTGGCTATCTGTAAATGATGCCTGAGTGTTGGAGCGTGCCCCTGGCTATCTGTAAATGATGTCTGAGTGTTGGAGCGTGCCCCTGGCTATCTGTAAATGATGTCTGAGTGTTGGAGCGTGCCCTGGCTATCTGTAAATGATGTCTGAGTGTTGGAGCGTGCCCTGGTTATCTGTAAATGATGTCTGAGTGTTGGAGCGTGCCCTGGCTATCTGTAAATGATGTCTGAGTGTTGGAGCGTGCCCTGGTTATCTGTAAATTATGTCTGAGTGTTGGAGCGTGCCCTGGCTATCTGTAAATGATGTCTGAGTGTTGGAGCGTGTCCTGGCTATCTGTAAATTATGTCTGAGTGTTGGAGCGTGCCCTGGTTATCTGTAAATGATGTCTGAGTGTTGGAGCGTGCCCTGGTTATCTGTAAATGATGTCTGAGTGTTGGAGCGTGCCCTGGCTATCTGTAAATGATGTCTGAGTGTTGGAGCGTGCCCTGGCTATCTGTAAATGATGTCTGAGTGTTGGAGCGTGCCCTGGCTATCTGTAAATGATGTCTGAGTGTTGGAGTGTGCCCTGGCTATCTGTAAATGATGTCTGAGTGTTGGAGCGTGCCCTGGCTATCTGTAAATGATGTCTGAGTGTTGGAGCATGCCCTGACTATCTGTAAATGATGTCTGAGTGTTGGAGCGTGCCCTGACTATCTGTAAATGATGTCTGAGTGTTGGAGCGTGTCCTGGCTATCTGTAAATGATGTCTGAGTGTTGGAGCGTGCCCTGGTTATCTGTAAATGATGTCTGAGTGTTGGAGCGTGCCCTGGCTATCTGTAAATGATGTCTGAGTGTTGGAGCGTGCCCTGGCTATCTGTAAATGATGTCTGAGTGTTGGAGCGTGCCCTGGCTATCTGTAAATGATGTCTGAGTGTTGGAGCGTGTCCTGGTTATCCGTCAATAAAAAAATAAGAATATTGTGCCGTCTGGTTTGTTTAATAAAGGAAGTTGAAGTGAATTATTCTTTAACTTTAACTTTTGATACTTAAGTATATTTAAAACCAAATCCTTTTTGAGGTCAACTGAAGCATATGTGATGTACGTCGACATCTTTTCAAATATTTCGGCTAAATACTCATCCCTGGAGCAAGACAGACACTGTACAATGCAAAGTAGTTTGCTCAAACTGGTTGAACAGCTTACCACATTTCACTAATAGGTTTTGGTGTGTGTGTGTGTGTGTGTGTAGGTTGAGTCCAGAGATCTTCCTGAAGAGGCCAGTTGTGGAGGGAAACAAATGGAGACTGGACTGCATCCTCAAACGCAAAGCAGTAAGTTACACTTGTTATACCAGATAACATTTATAACCACTGATACTGCAATATCACATGTTAGCTAATATAATAGGATGTTGGAATTGGCCCATACACCCTCTCTCACTCTGTCTGTCTCGCTCTGTGTCTCTCTCTCACGTTCTGTCTTTCTCTCTCTCTCTCTCTCTCTCTCTCTCTCTCTCTCTCTCTCTCTCTCTCGTCTCTCTATCCTCTCTCTCTCTCTCCTCTCTCTCTCTCCTCTCTCTCTCTCTCTCTCTCTCCTCTCTCTCTCTCTCTCTCTCTCTCTCTCTCTCTCTCTCTCTCTCTCTCTCTCTCTCTCTCCTCTCTCTCTCTCAACAGCAACAGGGGGTTCATATCTTTGTGATGCTGTATAAGGAGGTGGAGCTAGCTCTGGGCATCAACAGTGAATACAGCAAGAGAACACTAATGCACCTGCACCCCAACATCAAGGTAGGAGTGTGTGTCTGTGTCTGTGTCTGTGTTTGGCTGTGTGTCTGTGTGTGTGTGTGTGTGTGTGTGTGTGTGTGTGTGTGTGTGTGTGTGTGTGTGTGTGCGCCTGTGTGTGTCTTGTGTGTGTGAAGTGTGTGTGTGTGTGTGTGCGCGTGTGTGTGTCTCGTGTGTGTGTGTGTGTGTGTGTGTGTGTGTGTCTGTGTGTATATTAAATGTGTATGTTTTTCCTTCAGGTGATGCGCCACCCGGACCATGTGTCGTCGTCTGTCTACCTGTGGGCACATCACGAGAAGATCATCGTCATCGACCAATCAGTGGCCTTTGTTGGCGGGATAGACCTGGCGTATGGTCGCTGGGACGACCGAGAGCATCGCCTGACAGACGTGGGGAGTGTGACACGCTCTGTTGCCCTGGAGATGGAGCAGGTCAGACACAAACTTGGAATAGCAAAAACCTTTTGAGCTTATTTTTGAGCTTATATAATACATAAAACATAAGACATAAAAACATAATACATAATACATATTACATAATACATAATACATAATACATATTACATAATACATATTACATAATACATAATACATATTACATAATACATAAAACATAATATATAATACATATTACATAATACATAAAACATAAAACATAATACATAATACATCATACATATTACATATTACATATACTTTCTCTCCAAGATCGCATAGCAGTTCAGACGTCTTTTGTCCTCGTCTTGTCGTGTCCTGTATATATATATATTTACAACTTTTTTCACATACATTTTATTTTTATTTTCCATCAACTCATCTTCTAAACACTCTCCTGCAACCAGCCTCACCAATTTATATTTATAAAAAAGTATTATTTACCTCAGATCTGCAATCCTTCAGGAAGCTAGCCAGAAACTCCAGGAGGCTGGCCAGAAACTAGCCAGAAGCTAGCCAGGAGCTAGCCCAGAAGCTAATCAGAAGCTAACCACGGTTTGTGGTCATCGGCTGTCCTTTAGTTCGAAAATCTATCGAAAATCTATCGCCAGTTTTGGACGGCGCAGCGCGGCTCGGAACGGAACATACCGGACCAATTTTTCTCTCCATGTCCCTTCAACTGCTCTCTGGACATTCATACCCGGATCTCACAGCTAGCTAGCTGCTATCCGTGTGACAGTCGGCTTTCGTCGATTCCGGAGCAAACATCGATTGTTCCGGTGCTAGCCAGCTCCGTCAATCACGCCTGAGTTCCATCATTCACTCCTGGGCTGCAGTCACCTATCCGGACCCGTTTCACTGCCTACGGAGCCCCACCGGGCCTTCACAACCGGACTGCCGACGTTATCTACCTGAAGGAGATCCGGCTGGCTCCTCTGTCGCGACGTTACCGGAACGCCCATCTGCGGCCCGCTAACCGTTAGCTGTCTTTCCGGCTGCTATCTGAATAGACAATCGGACAATTTATTTATTTGAATTATGTTTTCTTCTCGGGCCTCTATAACTATATCTATTGTTCTTATTTTTGTTGTTGTTGTGTGATTTGGATTAATCCCCTCTACCACACGGAACCCCACTAATCTACTGACCGAACGCAAGAGGTGGCTAACAACAGACTCCATCCTATGCTAGCTTGCTACCGGTTGGCTTGGCTAGCTGTCTAAATCGCCGTGACCCTAAACCAACCTCTCCACTCACTGGACCCTTTTGATCACTCGACTAAGCATGCCTCTCCTTAATGTCAATATGTCTTGTCCATTGCTGTTCTGGTTAGTGTTTATTGGCTTATTTCACTGTAGAGCCTCTAGTCCTGCTCACTATACCTTATCCAACCTATTAGTTCCACCACCCACACATGCAATGACATCTCCTGGTTTCAATGATGTTTCTAGAGACAATATCTCTCTCTTCATCACTCAATACCTAGGTTTACCTCCACTGTATTCACATCCTACCTTACCTTTGTCTGTACATTATACCTTGATGCTATTTTATCGCCCCCAGAAACCTCCTTTTACTCTCTGTTCCAGACGTTCTAGACGACCAATTCTTATTGCTTTTAGTCGCACCCTTATTCTACTCCTCCTATGTTCCTCTGGCGATGTAGAGGTGAATCCAGGCCCTGCAGTGCCTAGCTCCACTCCTATTCCCCAGGCGCTCTCTTTTGACGACTTCTGTAACCGTAATAGCCTTGGTTTCATGCATGTTAACATTAGAAGCCTCCTCCCTAAGTTTGTTCTATTCACTGCTTTAGCACACTCTGCCAACCCGGATGTTCTAGCTGTGTCTGAATCCTGGCTTAGGAAGACCACCAAAAATTCAGACATTTTAATTCCAAACTACAACATTTTCAGACAAGATAGAACTGCCAAAGGGGGCGGTGTTGCAATTTACTGCAAAGATAGCCTGCAGAGTTCTGTCCTACTATCCAGGTCTGTACCCAAACAATTTGAACTTCTACTTTTAAAAATCCACCTTTCTAAAAACAAGTCTCTCACCGTTGCCGCCTGCTATAGACCACCCTCTGCCCCCAGCTGTGCTCTGGACACCATATGTGAACTGATTGCCCCCCATCTATCTTCAGAGCTCGTGCTGCTAGGCGACCTAAACTGGAACATGCTTAACACCCCAGCCATCCTACAATCTAAACTTGATGCCCTCAATCTCACACAAATTATCAATGAACCTACCAGGTACCTCCCCAAAGCCTTAAACACGGGCACCCTCATAGATATCATCCTAACCAACTTCCCCTCTAAATACACCTCTGCTGTCTTCAACCAAGATCTCAGCGATCACTGCCTCATTGCCTGCATCCGTAATGGGTCAGCGGTCAAACGACCTCCTCTCATCACTGTAAAACGCTCCCTGAAACACTTCAGCGAGCAGGCCTTTCTAATCGACCTGGCCGGGGTATCCTGGAAGGATATTGACCTCATCCCGTCAGTAGAGGATGCCTGGATATTTTTTTTAAATGCCTTCCTAACCATCTTAAATAAACATGCCCCATTCAAGAAATTTAGAACCAGGAACAGATATAGCCCTTGGTTCTCCCCAGACCTGACTGCCCTTAATCAACACAAAAACGTCCTATGGCGTTCTGCATTAGCATCGAACAGCCCCCGTGATATGCAGCTGTTCAGGGAAGCTAGAAACCATTATACACAGGCAGTTAGAAAAGCCAAGGCTAGCTTTTTCAAGCAGAAATTTGCTTCTTGCAACACTAACTCAAAAAAGTTCTGGGACACTGTAAAGTCCATGGAGAATAAGAACACCTCCTCCCAGCTGCCCACTGCACTGAAGATAGGAAACACTGTCACCACTGATAAATCCACCATAATTGAAAATTTCAATAAGCATTTTTCTACTGCTGGCCATGCTTTCCACCTGGCTACTCCTACCCCTGTCAACAGCACTGCACCCCCAACTGCAACTCGCCCAAGCCTTCCCCATTTCTCCTTCTCCCAAATCCATTCAGCTGATGTTCTGAAAGAGCTGCAAAATCTGGACCCCTACAAATCAGCCGGGCTAGACAATCTGGACCCTTTCTTTCTAAAATTATCTGCCGAAATTGTTGCCACCCCTATTACTAGCCTGTTCAACCTCTCTTTCGTGTCGTCTGAGATTCCCAAAGATTGGAAAGCAGCTGCGGTCATCCCCCTCTTCAAAGGGGGGGACACTCTTGACCCAAACTGCTACAGACCTATATCTATCCTACCATGCCTTTCTAAGGTCTTCGAAAGCCAAGTCAACAAACAGATTACCGACCATTTTGAATCTCACCATACCTTCTCTGCTATGCAATCTGGTTTCAGAGCTGGTCATGGGTGCACCTCAGCCACGCTCAAGGTCCTAAACGATATCTTAACCGCCATCGATAAGAAACATTACTGTGCAGCCGTATTCATTGATCTGGCCAAGGCTTTCGACTCTGTCAATCACCACATCCTCATCGGCAGACTCAACAGCCTTGGTTTCTCAAATGATTGCCTCGCCTGGTTCACCAACTACTTCTCTGATAGAGTTCAGTGTGTCAAATCTGAGGGTCTGTTGTCCGGACCTCTGGCAGTCTCTATGGGGGTGCCACAGGGTTCAATTCTTGGACCGACTCTCTTCTCTGTATACATCAATGAGGTCGCTCTTGCTGCTGGTGAGTCTCTGATCCACCTCTACGCAGACGACACCATTCTGTATACTTCCGGCCCTTCTTTGGACACTGTGTTAACAACCCTCCAGGCAAGCTTCAATGCCATACAACTCTCCTTCCGTGGCCTCCAACTGCTCTTAAATACAAGTAAAACTAAATGCATGCTCTTCAACCGATCACTACCTGCACCTACCCGCCTGTCCAACATCACTACTCTGGACGGCTCTGACTTAGAATACGTGGACAACTACAAATACTTAGGTGTCTGGTTAGACTGTAAACTCTCCTTCCAGACCCATATCAAACATCTCCAATCCAAAGTTAAATCTAGAATTGGCTTCCTATTTCGCAACAAAGCATCCTTCACTCATGCTGCCAAACATACCCTTGTAAAACTGACCATCCTACCAATCCTCGACTTTGGCGATGTAATTTACAAAATAGCCTCCAATACCCTACTCAACAAACTGGATGCAGTCTATCACAGTGCAATCCATTTTGTCACCAAAGCCCCATATACTACCCACCATTGCGACCTGTACGCTCTCGTTGGCTGGCCCTCGCTTCATACTCGTCGCCAAACCCACTGGCTCCATGTCATCTACAAGACCCTGCTAGGTAAAGTCCCCCCTTATCTCAGCTCGCTGGTCACCATAGCATCTCCCACCTGTAGCACACGCTCCAGCAGGTATATCTCTCTAGTCACCCCCAAAACCAATTCTTTCTTTGGCCGCCTCTCTTTCCAGTTCTCTGCTGCCAATGACTGGAACGAACTACAAAAATCTCTGAAACTGGAAACACTTATCTCCCTCACTAGCTTTAAGCACCAACTGTCAGAGCAGCTCACAGATTACTGCACCTGTACATAGCCCACATATAATTTAGCCCTATCAACTACCTCTTTCCCAACTGTATTTAATTTATTTATTTATTTTGCTCCTTTGCACCCCATTATTTTTATTTCTACTTTGCACATTCTTCCATTGCAAAACTACCATTCCAGTGTTTTACTTGCTATATTGTATTTACCTTGCCACCAAGGCCTTTTTTTGCCTTTACCTCCCTTCTCACCTCATTTGCTCACATTGTATATAGACTTGTTTATACTTTATTATTGACTGTATGTTTGTTTTACTCCATGTGTAACTCTGTGTTGTTGTATCTGTCGAACTGCTTTGCTTTATCTTGGCCAGGTCGCAATTGTAAATGAGAACTTGTTCTCAACTTGCCTACCTGGTTA
>NC_048571.1:15868346-15935846 GCF_013265735.2 Oncorhynchus mykiss
TGTAAGTATTTGTATTGCCAATTGTATACATAATGTATCATATTGCCAATTATTTAATTAAATCATCAATCCCATAATTTCTAAATACATGTTCAATATACTTTATTAGAAAATCAACTTTATTGGAGAAACTCGAATGCTGTTCTGGTTCTCAACTGCCAGATCCATTCTACTGCAATGATGGCTGGGATGAGCGCGTAACCGATGGGATGTTCTTAACAATGTCAGGCCACACCAGCCAGGAGAGGGCGCCACACACCCATCTATCTCTGTCTGTCTGCACTTGCGTACTTACAACTTAAAACGTACTTAAAAGGATTGATTGATTAACGTGAGAGGAGGAGCAGGCTCCAGTGTAAAAATACATTATGTACCATGTAGCTGTATACACCAGCTCTTGTCAGGCACCCTGTGGGAGGTGGTTCATTTAAAATCCTTCCTTACTTCATTATCGCTGTCATGCTGCTGCTTCTCTCTCTCTTTTGAGAAATGCCTGAATAATTTGTTGCGGTTGGAGAAAAACGGCAAGTTATGCGTGCACACTTTTGATGTTGAATTGGTTGACTTGTTTTGTTTCTTCACAGTAGAACTTGACATTCTGCTGTGGTGGAATGTCTGTGCTGTGTGGAGTAAACCCCGTGACTAAGGAAATACACTGCTCAAAAAAATAAAGGGAACACTAAAATAACACATCCTAGATCTGAATGAATGAAATATTCTTATTAAATACTTTTTTCTTTACATAGTTGAATGTGCCGACAACAAAATCACACAAAAATGATCAATGGAAATCAAATTTATCAACCCATGGAGGTCTGGATTTGGAGTCACACTCAAAATTAAAGTGGAAAACCACACTACAGGCTGATCCAACTTTGATGTAATGTCCTTAAAACAAGTCAAAATTAGGCTCAGTAGTGTGTGTGGCCTCCACGTGCCTGTATCACCTCCCTACAACGCCTGGGCATGCTCCTGATGAGGTGGCGGATGGTCTCCTGAGGGATCTCCTCCCAGACCTGGACTAAAGCATCCGCCAACTCCTGGACAGTCTGTGGTGCAACGTGGTGTTGGTGGATGGAGCGAGACATGATGTGACTGACCTGCTTTCAGGTGGACTCAGAGCTGGCTCCCTTCAGTAGTGTCTTTCAAAGATACACAGGAAGCAGTCAGCACCTAGACTCCGATGCTGTGGACGCCACACAGAAAGAGGTGGGGGGGATCTGTACTGATCTAATGACTGTGATGTGAATCCTCTCCAGTTGCAGTGCTGAGGAATCTATGACTACCGTGACTGGTTGACCACGCCCTGGTTTAACCACAGTGGGCGGGGCAGTGTGCCTCACAGCTGCTGTAATTCCACCTACCACACCTGTAATGGTACCCTAGAGCTGCCCAGGCTACTATATCCAAAGATACACACACACCAGCCCTGGCCCTCTGTGGTGATCCAAATGTATGTACGTACATGCACACTTGGGAAGCATTTCATTCCAGAGAGATGTCACTCTCTTTACCCAGTTGTGTGTGTCCTCTCCCTCAGGGCTGCCAGGTGAAGCTGGAGGAGGCCTTGCTTTTTGTTCTGTACTCCATCATCTGGTCATCTCTGGCAGTGGCGCTAGTGGAGCTGGGAACCACTAGAGGGCACTGTGGGGTATAGTGGAACAACATAAGGGTCATGTAGCAGAACATTTTACAACAGAAAATAAAAATGTGTGTTTCTTATTGGACAAGATCAGGTACAGTAGTGCCATACTAGTCTCGCTCTCTCTGACTGTAGGGTTTATGAGTGTGGCTCAGCTGATGAGGGACCAGCCTCTGTTGGAGGATGGAATACTGGACAGGGAGTATGGAATACTGGACAGGGAGTATGGAATACTGGAGAGGGAGTATGGAATACTGAACAGGGAGTATGGAATACCGGACAGGGAGTATGTAATACCGGACAGGGAGTATGGAATACTGGACAGGGAGTATGGAATACTGGACAGTGAGTATGGAATACTGGAGAGGGAGTATGGAATACTGGACAGGGAGTATGGAATACTGGAGAGGGAGTATGGAATACTGGACAGGGAGTATGGAATACTGGACAGGGAGTATGGAATACCGGACAGGGAGTATGGAATACCGGACAGGGAGTATGGAATACTGGACAGGGAGTATGGAATACAGGACAGGGAGTATGGATTACTGGACAGGGAGTATGGAATACTGGACAGGGAGTATGGAATACTGGACAGGGAGTATGGAATACTGGACAGGGAGTGGCAGAAAGTATGCTGGACTGAGAATCTACTTTCACTTTCGATATACTATGTCCTGGAACTTGGTAAAGTTCATGATGCTGTGGACCTTAAAGGCCCAGTACTGTCACACATGATTTTCCTGTGTTTTATATAATATTTCCAAAGGTGTATACACACACACACCAGCCCTGGCCCTCACACTGAGGTTGGGAGAATACTATGGAATTGTGAAAATGCTGATAATGCCCTTTTAAGTGTAAGAGCTATTTGAAAAGACTGCTCTCTAGGGGGGGGGGGGGGGGGGGGGGGTTCTTCTGCACACTCTTCCTTCGTTTCATAAGGATCAACTGGAATATGTAATGGCCTCTGTTTTGGTTTGTTTGGTTTTGTTCACTGATGTAGATACATGCTGGTTAAAGAAACCACTCCATCAAAATTGTCACATGTCATTAATTACATTTTTAAACTACCCTGCATGGCTTTTGAGTAATTGACTGGTTGATACTGTGCTGTGTGGCTATCATTTGATTTCAACTTACCGGTTTGTAGCTGGGCAACTTCGGGCACTTTGGCCCTGCAAGCTTTCAGAAACTAAAAGTTATTGAAACACCATTTTGAACAGTATTATAATTGTCTTTGATTTGTCTAGAAATAATATCCGATAAATGCTGCGATCATCCTATTCAGGAATGTACACTACCATTCAAACGTTTGGGATCACTTGTCCTTGTTTTTTAAAGAAAAGCAAATCATTTTTTTGTCCGTTAAAATTGATCAGAAACACAATGTAGACATTGTTAATGTTGTAATTGACTATTGTAGCTGGACATGGCCGATTTGTATTTTGATGGAATATTTACGTAGGCGTACAGAGGCCCATTATCAGCAAACATCACTCCTGTGTTCTAATGGCACGTTGTGTTAGCTAATCCAGTTTATCATTTTAAAAGGCTAATTGATCATTAGAAAACCCATTTGCAATTATGTTATCATGGCTGAAAACTGTTTTTCTGATTTTAAAGAATCAATAAAACTGTCCTTCTTTAGACTAGTTGAGTATCTGGAGCATCAGCATTTGTGGGTTCGATTACAGGCTCAAAATGGCTGGAAACAAAGACCTTTCTTCTGAAACTCGTCAGTCTATTCTTGTTCTGAGAAATTAAGGCTATTCCATGTGAGAAATTGCCAAGAAACTGAAAAATGTCATACAACGCTGTGTACTACTCCCTTCACAGAACAGCGCAAACTGGCTCTAACCAGAATAGAAAGAGTGTCTCCTGACCCCTCCTGTCTCAGCCTCCAGTGTTTATGCTGCAGTAGTTTGTGTCGGGGGGCTAGGGTCAGTTTGTTATATCTGGAGTACTTCTCCTGTCTTATCCGGTGTCCTGTGTGAATTTAAGTATGCTCTCTCTAATTCTCTCTTTCTTTCTCTCTCTCGGAGGACGTGAGCCCTAGGACCATGCCTCAGGACTACCTGGCATGATGACTCCTTGCTGTCCCCAGTCCACCTGGCCGTGCTGCTGCTCCAGTTTCAACTGTTCTGCCTGCGGCTATGGAATCCTGACCTGTTCACCGGACATTCTACCTGTCCCAGACCTGCTGTTTTCAACTCTCTAGAGACAGCAGGAGTGGTAGAGATACTTTTAATGATCGGCTATGAAAAGCCAACTGACATTTACTCCTGAGGTGCTGACTTGCTGCACCCTCGACAACTACTGTGATTATTATTATTTGACCATGCTGGTCATTTATGAACATCTTTGTTCATGTTTTTCCTAGCCACCGTGCTTCTACACCTGCATTACTTGCTGTTTGGGGTTTTAGGCTGGGTTTCTGTACAGCACTTTGAGATATCAGTAGATGTACGAAGGGCGTTATAAATACATTTGATTTAGATTATTTTTGGGGGGAGGCTCCGGTGCAAAAATGAGCCAGAGGACAAGTACATTAGGGTCTAGTTTGAGAAACATAAGTCCTTAACTGGCAGCTTCATTAAATAGTACCTGCAAAACACCAGTCTTGACGTCAACAGTGAATAGGCGTCTCCGGGATGCTGGCCTTATTATTATTATTATTATTATTAATAATACACATAACACAATATTTTAGTTGTCAGTGTTTATAAAACAATCTACAAGAAATTATAGCCTGTTTGGAAATGACTGTCAAAAATATTCTCTACACAAACAATATTTACATCACATCTGGAACAACTGTCTGCTATGTGCACAGCCATGTGCTTCAGTGTAACTAAATTAACATTCTCTTGAAAAAAATTTAAGGAATTTGCCCTCAAAGGACAGGTATATTTTGTATAATAATGTTTTCTGATAGAAAAACAATAGAAGCTCAAAAGTCTGGGTCAGGGACAAGGACAAAACAGTGAAATTGAGGTATAAAATGCATCTGAAAAGTAGCTAAAATACTTGATAGAGAGGTGTTCTGATTGTACTGTGAACTTAACATATTTATATAAAACATATATGTTTAAATAAAATCCCCCAAATTGACCCTGAGGACATTAAGTGCCCGTACATCTGTAATTGACAAGGGCGGTAACAAATCATCTGCAGAGGTGGGCGTGGATCTGCTTTCGTCAGCGGTCCTCTTGGTTTTGGTGCCTGCGAGAAGGAGCTGTCAGCTAACGTTAGCTAGCAAAAAAAAACACGGAACGCAAGAACAGCGAAAGCACCGACGACAAAAAGCTGGTAAATTAGCTATATGGTTGTCGAACTAGCTATGTTGTAGTAATCCAGTTGTTGATTTACCATTTTGCTCTGCTACAACAGAGCCGGATGCCAGCAATGCGGGTTTGTAGGCCCCACCAGTGCCAGATAGCTAACCACAGAATGATATTTGAGCAAATATTTACCAGCTTGGCTAATCTAGCTAGGTGGCTAACTGTAGCTAACAAGGCCCTGAACAAGGTGTCGGAGTTTTAGGTGGGGGAGAGGGACCGCATTCAACACATGCTCGCGAAAATAAGGGAACGGTGGGCATGTGGCCTAGTTAGCTAACGTTTTTCCTGTAGCAATGTGTTCGCTAATTAGCAGGGCAATGTCCATTTGCTTTGCGTTTGCGAATGTTATTTTCTTCCTTTTGCAGTTAGGAAAGTAGTAGTAGCTACTGCTAGCTAGTTATTAACTAGCCAGCTAGTAAGCAACCAACGTGTTCACGCCCCCTGGCGTAAATAGTTGCTAGATATTTATATAACTCGCTAGGTACTAACGTTAGCTAACTCACACAAACTAGTAACTAACGTTGCGGTTGGAATGTTTTGCTCTCATTTGTCTACCGTAGTGCTCGATGAGGCAACGTTAGACACAAACAGGCCAAATCTAGCTACAGTAGTTGGCTAATATGTTAGTTCGCCAACGTACTAGCTAGCTACTGTGTACAGTCTGGTTGCTAACTAAACATGCCACAAATCATGTCACCAAAATAACAGTCGTAATAGCTCAGTGGTCGTAAGCTAATTAGGCACTCGGGGACTAACAAAATAATGCTCTGCTCTTCTTCACAGGTGCGCCAGAAGTGGGAGGCCCAATTTACCGTTTCGTTTTTGTTTAGCTCATTATTAATTTTGTTTGAAAACAAACCCTACCCCCTCCTCACCCCTATTTTTTTGTTTGTCCCTTATACATTATTTTGTTTGTGATACCTCCTCGAGCTTTGGGAGCAGCGAGGGGTCTTCATGGCTGTTCGAAGAGGCCACATCAGGTACCTAAAAGTGAGTATGACTTTTCCCGTTAGGGGAGGATCTAGATCAGTCCTAAAGTAATTATATTGTAACAACTGTAATCTAGCTAGCTAGCTATTTAATCAGATTGCGTTAATATGTTACGCTTTGGCCCATGGTTTTCAAATGTATTGATAATTAAAAATAGGATGTAATAAATGTATCACTAGTCACTGTAGTGAGTGTGCAACTATAGTGTGCAACTATCGTTTTGCTTCATAGAAAACACATTAGTGCAACACATTCTGCAGAAAATAGCTTAATTTTCATCAGATGACAACAGAAGTGCATTTTAGCTGTCACACAGGTACATTTTCTTACATATGAAAAAGCAAGGTATTTCTTGCAAAAAAACATTTCCATGACCATCATATTTCTGTTTATCATAGAAAGAATGTAGCCAGGTACATTTCCTAATGTTTTGCATCAATTTAGCATTTTACCATAAAATAGTTTCATTTTACTGGAGAAAATGAGCCTGAACCAAGGAAAGTAACAGAGAGAAGTAGCTACACATCAGGCAGTCTGCTCAAATAATGTCCGTCCACAAATTCTCATCTGAGTGGAGAAGTGCAACGGAAGCACAAAATGTGTCTGATTCCGAGCAGGAACTACAATAAGCATTTTACATTTCCTTTTACAAAACGCAGCAGATATACCTTTATTTTCTGCGTGAAAAATGCTGAATTCTGTGTGACCGTGACCCCTGCTGGGTAAGCATGCGTTTGCTCACAAGGCCTGTTCTAACATCCATGATGGCTGTTTCTACTAATCAATGCCTCAAAGGTTCTCCGGAATGAATGAATGGTTGGTTACCCCTGGTTTAGAACTCTGTCAGACCACAACAACCAGGCTTGGTTAGTGGGATGAAGTTATTTAGAACGCTGCAGAAATAAATGAAATGTGGTGGGGCTGCCTGGGAGTTTCTCCATTCTACACCACAGAATCATCCCAATGTTCTGTGATGTTTGTGGTCTCTGGATCACAATCTCTTATCCCAGAGCAGTGTCAGAGCTGGCTGGGTATAGGTGTGTTTAAAAAAATAAATAATGCCTGGTCCATGATTATGTAGAGAATAGCTGATTGCTGAGTCTGGCTGTGAAAGCACTGCAGGTGATTAACTTGTGGGTAAGAGGAGCTACAGTCACTGCTGCCATCCACCATGGTGCTCCTACATCTGGGGCGTAATTAGGCTCTGTAGATTAGGATACTATTTTTACAATGTTGCATGTCGAATTTGTAAAAATGTTATATTATTGTTTTCCTTTTATGATTTAAAATCTGCATCCCGTTGACGTTTCAGCCATGCTGGTTTACTTCCGAATGCCTGTTTTTCTCTTCCTTAACTGTGCCCCCCTCTCTCTCCCCTCCCTCCCCAGGAGGTGTATGACATGTCCAACGGCTACGAGGATCACATGGGAGGAGGAGATGAGGTGACGGATGCCAAGACCAACCTGATAGTCAACTACCTTCCTCAGAGCATGAGCCAGGACGAGCTACGCAGCCTCTTCAGCAGCATTGGCGAGGTGGAGTCCGCCAAGCTCATACGGGACAAAGTGGCAGGTACGGAACACCTTGTCCCACAATGCACTACAGGTGTGTGACCTCTGACCTTGGAGTAGAATGGATGGAAGAGTTGCTCTGCGTGTATGGCTCACATTTTACAGGGGCGTGTTTGAACATTTTGCTATGTTGCGTCCTACCGAACATGACTCAGGGGTACCTTTTTAACAAACCGTGGGGACCCCCATAATTGTTGAAATATTACGACGGGCACCTCCATAACATGTTTGTTCAAGCCAACCAGTCAGTGTGTAGAGTAACTGGTATACTGCCCTGTCTGCCTCATGTAGGTGTATGAGAACTGCTGATGAGACAGACATCTTTGGCATGCTCACTAGTAACTTTGTGGTGAGATGTTTGTAGTATCTATGCAAACAGCTTCATGTCATATGTTCTGTTTAGGCCTAGGACTATGTCTCGCTGCAATTTGAACATTTGTCCTCCTGAACTTGATATGAGGTATTACACATATTTGTTTTGTATAAGGCTGTTGGTGTAGATATTTACCCATGCTCTCGATCTGTCCGTGATGGGCTCGGCTTTCCTTATTCCAGGAAAACAGTCCAGTTTGGTTGAAGCCTATTTCTTTGATACTTGTTTTACGACTAGCATGCATTGTGTACATTTGTTTTGTTTAATCATTTATTTGACCAGTGTGCCGATTTATTTGAAACTATACAACGTTTTTTTATTTTATTTTATTGTTTTCCTTTTTTTTTCTCTAGGCCACAGTTTAGGGTACGGATTTGTTAACTATCTTACCCCTAGCGATGCAGAAAGAGCTATCAATACTCTGAATGGACTAAGGCTACAGTCTAAAACTATCAAGGTAACGTGCAATAAGGTGTTCCTACAGTACTGTGTCAACCCAACCATGTCATGTCATTTAAACTAGCCCTTCTCTACTGAGGCTGACTGTCAAATCCACCCCTAGACGCTTCCTCCTAGGCCCTCCTATGGATCTGAAAGGATTGTGTGGGTGTTAGCAATATGGTGTTATGTTAGCCTTTCTTTGCAAATACCAACCCAATCGTTTCAGATGGGCATGTAGTGCCAGTGGTTTAGGGTTGGATTTGGGAATCGGTGTTAGTGTGGGTCTATATTAGACAGGACTACGTCTGATAGGTCACTGGCCCAGCTTCTGACGGATGGAGTAGAGAAGTGCAACCGTATTTTCATCCTTATTGAGGACTAAACTTTATTTTAATTTCTTTATTCAGCACCACTACTTCAGGTTGACATTTTACACGTTAATTTATCATTTTAAGTTTGGAACTTTTTATTTGGTTTGGTACGAGATACATTTTTTTTCCCCCCTATGTTGATTTTGGTACTATAATAGTTGTTTACGTAATTTTGAAACTTCGATATTGCCCACCACAGCTTACTAAGGGAATGTTTTTTCTACGTAAAAGCCACAATGGTCAGTCAAGGCACCTTTTCACTTTTTAATTTTCTAGTTTTGGAGACATTACTCATGAAGGCTTTATAAAAGTAAACTCATGATTTTGTAAATTCAAAACATATGGCAATTACAAACATAATTAAAACAACCTTCCAATAACCATTTTTTTAAATTTAAAGTAATTTCTAATTTCTAGCTAGATATAATTCAGGGTTGTGTGTAATCAGTGTGTACTATTGAGGGTATTGTCAGTGGTGTTTAATGTGCTATGTGCTGCCCTCTGGTGTTAGGTTTCATATGCGCGGCCGAGCTCTGACACCATTAAAGATGCCAACCTGTACATCAGTGGCCTGCCCAAGACCATGACCCAGAAAGACGTGGAGGACATGTTCGCTCGCTACGGACGCATCATCAACTCCCGGGTGCTGGTCGACCAGGCCTCTGGTAGGACCACACAGACACACTCTAGAACCAGGCCCCGCTGTGTTCCCTGTCTCTCAGCTGAACCTGTCCTGTTCATGTCTTTTCCCAGGCCTGTCTCGGGGGGTGGCGTTCATCCGGTTTGACAAGCGAGCGGAGGCTGAGGACGCCATCAAAGACCTGAACGGACAGAAACCCCCCGGATCCGCTGAGCCAATCACAGTGAAGTTTGCTGCCAGCCCCAACCAGGCCAAGAACACTCAGCTCATATCTCAGCTCTACCACAACCAGGGACGCCGCTTTGGAGGGCCAGTTCACCACCAGGCTCAGAGATTCAGGTAACACACACACGCTGAAGCGTTGTCCCCTCTCAGGTTCTCTAAAATGAGTGTGAAGAGAGACAGATTGATAACCCTAGCCCCCTCTGTCCTCCCCCAGGTTTTCTCCCATGTCTGTGGACCATATGAGCGGTATGTCTGGGGTGAGTGTGCCGGGGAACGCCACCTCTGGCTGGTGCATCTTCATCTACAACCTGGGCCAGGACGCCGACGAGGGCATCCTGTGGCAGATGTTCGGGCCCTTCGGCGCCGTCACCAACGTCAAGGTCATCCGCGACTTCAACACCAACAAGTGCAAAGGCTTTGGCTTTGTTACCATGCCGAACTACGAGGAGGCCGCCATGGCGATCGGCAGCCTCAACGGTTACCGCCTCGGGGACAAGATCCTGCAGGTGTCGTTCAAGACCAGCAAAGGCCACAAGTAGAGAGAGAAGAGGGAGGTGGGGTGATAGAGGGAGGAGAGAAACCTCACCCCAGGCTTCTAATATGGAGGGTAAATTGCCTCAGTTTGACAAAACAAACGTGTTTTTAGCGTTATCTCACTAAGCCCATTCTCACTCTGCATCTTTGTACTAGTCTAACAGAGTCTAGGCTGAGTTTGATATTTCTCTTGTTTTTTTTTTTACTCATGCTTTGGGATGTTCCAAACGCAGTTCTCAATGTTTATCCTGATATGGTGACCAATTTCACAATTCAAGACTAGATTGTTTTTCCTGTGAGACTAAACTAGTGTCACTATGTGCCATATGAATGGTAGGACCACGGTAGGGACTTGGAGAAGGATGTGCTACAGTCATGCGTCTAGTCCCCCACTGTAGGAGGAAGCATGCTGTCTTAGACGCTGGTTCCAGTGTAGAAATAGATGCCTTAAGTTACCCTCCCTGTCAAGCCATCCACTGTCTCCAGCCATTCTAAAAGGAAAGCACTTTTTAAATCCTTATTATATAATGTCAGAGCGATAGTCGGCTGTTTTGACGTAAACCATACATTGGTCTTTTCTCACCGTGCGGAATCAATTTTCTATGCCTCATGTTAGGTACTGGATGGTACCATTACATAGCAGCATGTGTGTCCCGTTTTGGGGTCTTTTAAAAGTTGACTCTGAGAGGCCATGTGTAAAAAAAATTGAAAAAATAAAAAAAAAAGGTCTGGAGATTTTAAAGTAGGAACATGTTTAAGAAGGACCAAAGAAATGGAAGGATATGATCCCAGGGCCCGTATTCACATGCTGATCTAGGATCATAAATAAGTACGATTTATATGGACCGAGAGGAGCTGATCTTAGATCAGCATTAAGTCCTCTGAGAAGCTTTGTGAATAGGGAAGATGCTTGCCGTTATGACTCATTTCCCCTCACCAGTAATAGTTTGGACATCTGAACAACCGGTACTAAGGCTGAATCTAACACAGCTCTCTCATCCAGTTTGCAGTTTTTATAGAAAAAAAAGTTCTCTCTTTAGTATCTGATGTTTTTCTTGAATTTTCTTTGAGAGTAACTTTTCTTTTTTCGTCGAAGCGTAGACTACTGATCGGAGAGTTGAGTTGTTTTTGTTTTTTACTGCTCATCTCGAGCTAAAGAAGAATTTATGGCCTTTGTGATTAATTTTTTTTGTTCTGTTTTTGGTCCTTTGTTTTGATTGTTTTACTTTGAACATGCAATCATTAAATTTAATTTAGATTTGACTCAACGTTTTGGTTTTGTTTCTTTTATTTCTTCAGGTTTTGGTTTGTGGATTTTCTTTGGGGTTTTCTGTTTTGATTGTAGAAGCTGAGGGAAGCTACCGACACCAGACTGCTATTATGATGATACTACTCACTCCATTCCCATTGGGATATTACAGGACGTTTGAATGGTCAACATCATAAGGTTTAGTTTGACTCTCTAAGATGGTCTGAAGGGCAAGAGGATGCAGTCTCCGTTGTAAAACACCTCAGACGTTGGCCTTATTTCCATTCAAACTTGTGTGTGAACCATGAGGCAAGGGCTTTCAAAGATGGGAGTCCTCCAGTTGAGGTACTGAAAGTCTTGTTTCATGTTAATAGGATGTAGGAGTTACTGATGAACCCATAAGGAATAGTCTGTTCTAATACAGGTACTGCAGGAGGCGGTTTCACTCATGGACCTTTGATCTGCCTTGCAGCCAACAAACACAGTCATCCTGAGAAACTGTCTGCCATTTTAGAAATGTGCAATAACCGAAAAACTTGGGTTAAAGAAAGCTGAACCCAGGCATATTCAAGTGACGTTTCAGGAAGAAGACTGGGGGTTGGTTTTCCATCAAGCGAATATTCCTACATCTATTTTTAACATATCTTTGTGTACTTTTCATCACCAAGGGCTTTCCTATGTAGGTTTGAGAGTGTAGTACTGTAGTCTGTTGGAGAGTAAGTAACTGACTACAGCAGCACCACAACACAGTTCGTTTAGTTTCCTGCTGCCGCAGATCTAGGATCAGTTTACCCTTACACAGTCCTAACCTTCACCATAATGGGTGACACTTGTTTTAGAAAAGTAGGGCCTTGTCTCCTGGACTTTCAATAGAGATTCTCCATTGAGCATGATTTTATGTCCAGGAGTAGGCTTCATCTGGGTTCTTGGAACAGCCTAGTAACCAAACTTTATAATTCTCTCTTCTAAAGGTATTGTGATCTCTGTCTTCAGATCTGTAAAGCCTTACTAGTTTCCACACGTGGACAAAAAATACCGCTCCTGTCACAGGAATATCCTCTCTGTAGGCCTCAAGTTAGTCATTATTTTTTTTAAAGGAGAAGATTCTCATGGAACAGTCCTGAACAGAGTGCATGCAATATGTGGTGGGTCTTTAAAAAAAAAATCTGGACCAGAAACTGTACTAGAGAGAGTGGTTATTCTGAACCAGAAACTGCACTAGAGAGAGTGGTTATTCTGAACCAGAAACTGCACTAGAGAGAGTGGTTATTCTGAACCAGAAACTGCACTAGAGAGAGTGGTTATTCTGAACCAGAAACAACCACTAGAGAGAGTGGTTATTATGAACCAGAAACAACCACTAGAGAGAGTGGTTATTCTGAACCAGAAACTGCACTAGAGAGAGTGGTTATTCTGAACCAGAAACAACCACTAGAGAGAGTGGTTATTCTGAACCAGAAACAACCACTAGAGAGAGTGGTTATTCTGAACCAGAAACAACCACTAGAGAGAGTGGTTATTCTGAACCAGAAACAACCACTAGAGAGAGTGGTTATTCTGAACCAGAAACAACCACTAGAGAGAGTGGTTATTATGAAGCAAAAACAGCACTAGAGAGAGTGGTTATTATGAAGCAAAAACAGCACTAGAGAGAGTGGTTATTCTGAACCAAAAGCAGCACTAGAGAGAGTGGTTATTCTGAACCAGAAACGACCACTAGAGAGAGTGGTTATTCTGAACCAGAAGCAGCACTAGAGAGAGTGGTTATTCTGAACCAGAAGCAGCACTAGAGAGAGTGGTTATTCTGAACCAGAAGCAGCACTAGAGAGAGTGGTTATTTTGAACCAGAAGCAGCACTAGAGAGAGTGGTTATTCTGAACCAGAAGCAGCACTAGAGAGAGTGGTTATTCTGAACCAGAAACAACCACTAGAGAGAGTGGTTATTCTGAAGCAGAAACAGCACTAGAGAGAGTGGTTATTCTGAACCAGAAACAACCACTAGAGAGAGTGGTTATTCTGAACCAGAAGCAGCACTAGAGAGTGGTTATTCTGAACCAGAAGCGGCACTAGAGAGAGTGGTTATTCTGAACCAGAAGCGGCACTAGAGAGAGTGGTTATTCTGAACCAGAAGCAGCACTAGAGAGTGGTTATTCTGAACCAGAAGCGGCACTAGAGAAAGTGGTTATTCTGAACCAGAAGCAGCACTAGAGAGTGGTTATTCTGAACCAGAAGCAGCACTAGAGAGTGGTTATTCTGAACCAGAAGCGGCACTAGAGAGAGTGGTTATTCTGAACCAGAAGCGGCACCAGAGAGAGTGGTTATTCTGAACCAGAAGCGGCACTAGAGAGAGTGGTTATTCTGAACCAGAAGCGGCACTAGAGAGAGTGGTTATTCTGAACCAGAAGCAGCACTAGAGAGAGTGGTTATTCTGAACCAGAAACGACCACTAGAGAGAGTGGTTATTCTGAACCAGAAGCGGCACTAGAGAGAGTGGTTATTCTGAACCAGAAGCGGCACTAGAGAGAGTGGTTATTCTGAACCAGAAACTACCACTAGAGAGAGTGGTTATTCTGAACCAGAAACAGCACTAGAGAGAGTGGTTATTCTGAAGCAGAAACTACCACTAGAGAGAGTGGTTATTCTGAACCAGAAACAACCACTAGAGAGAGTGGTTATTCTGAACCAGAAGCGGCACTAGAGAGAGTGGTTATTCTGAACCAGAAGCGGCACTAGAGGGGTGTGGTTATTCTGAACCAGAAACAGCACTAGAGAGAGTGGTTATTCTGAACCAGAAATGACCACTAGAGGGGTGTGGTTATTCTGAACCAGAAATGACCACTAGAGGGGGAGTGGTTATTCTGCACCAGAAATGACCACTAGAGGGGTGTGGTTATTCTGAACCAGAAATGACCACTAGAGGGGGAGTGGTTATTCTGAACCAGAAATGACCACTAGAGGGGTGTGGTTATTCTGAACCAGAAATGACCACTAGAGGGGTGTGGTTATTCTGAACCAGAAATGACCACTAGAGGGGTGTGGTTATTCTGAACCAGAAATGACCACTAGAGGGGTGTGGTTATTCTGAACCAGAAATGACCACTAGAGGGGGAGTGGTTATTCTGAACCAGAAATGACCACTAGAGGGGTGTGGTTATTCTGAACCAGAAATGACCACTAGAGGGGGAGTGGTTCATTTGCTTGACTCCTTGTTCTCATCCTTTTGATATTTTTCTATTGAGTTCTACTAATCAGCTCTTGCTTTGCTAGCTTCTCAGTGCTACTATGTTGAAATGCTAGTGGGTTTACTGGAGTAAATAGATTATGGTTAACCTCTGTTTTTAGCCTTAATTTATGTGGGAGAGATGGAAGAACCTGGCAACAGCAGTGGAGGCACAAAGACATAATTTATTTGACTTGTATGTAGTTTTACATGTTTGTACATTTTTTTGTGTTGGAGTGTGTTCCTTTTGACTTTTTTAATGGATTCATTTTGATTTCCTCCGTTTGGTTTTGAAGGAAGGCCTGTTCAGAACCTGTCTAACACACAACTACTTTGAATAAAATATCTGTAAGCTTTATAAAGCTCAGCAGGATTGTCCTTTTGGCTTATTGTGTGTACTGTGAGGTGGGGGGAAAAGTTATGCTCAAATCATTACATTTCAAATTTGGATTAGAACATAACAATGTACAAGACAAGTATCTTGCATGGACACCACAGTAATTTTCATTTGTATGTAAAAACATTTTGAGAAGTTTCTTTTAGATCCTAGGTGGTCAAAGATGTACATTACAGTAAAATCTACAGTAAATCTACCAATAAGACATTGAAATATCAGTTAACCATTCTGTATTTGTTATAATTAGGTTAACAGAGGTAACGATGAGAGGATTTACCCCTAGTCACTGACTATATTTAAACACATTTTCAGTATTAAGTTCTGTCAATTAATTTCAGCACTTCCGTGGTTGCAACATTCTCAGCAACGGTGACCAGTTATTAAGAACATTTTAAGGCAACTCCAAAACCTAACTGCAAAATAAAAATGTGCAAATGCAACATTTAAGTTTAAACCATAAAATAAAAAACTATTACTAAATAATCAGTAGTCACACTCACGTTTGTTTTAAATTACTGTTATATCTCTAGAACCCTCAAACTCAACTCTGGACCTCAGAAGTCAGTTCCACTGCATGTTTTCACTGTTCCCCTCTAGTCAGGGCCTGATTTAGACCCGTGACACCAGATGGGTGTAATTAATTAGCAGGTAGAACAGAAAACCAGCAGGCTCTGGACCTTGTAGGGTCAGAGTTGAATACTCCTGCCCTAAATATCGCATCTTCATGCAAGTATCTATAACCATTCTGATACCAAACAAGGTTTCAAAAAACTCTGAAAGTGCTTGTCATCTATCTTCACAGTCAGCAGCACATTGAACCAAAATGGTGTCCGGTAATGCCACCTGGTTGCCTAAAAAGTGCTCTGTGCTGCAGTACATTGGGGCACCAAAATGGTGTCCTGAGCGGAATCTGCATTGAGCTAAAGAAGGACAACTGACTCGGACATAACATGCACCCTAGTGGACCTACTGTATAAGTCCCTGTCACTGGTAGGTTACAGTAGCCTAGATAGCCAGTCACAAAATGATGAGGAAAACCTGCTTCCTCATCATGGCACAGGTGTGATCATCAGACAGTAAATAGTTTAACATTTACCAAAGCGACTTACTGCATGTGCAGGAATCAACCGCACAACAATTAGTGGTGTGAGCACATCATCAACCAACTGATCCATCAGAGAACATTATGAAGACGTTATAGTCAACTCCTGATAAATGCACATCAGAAAAGTGCAAACTCTGTTTCAGTGCAGGGTTGTTTCCCAGTCCCATTGTAATTCCCCAGTCCAAAGCCATTGATATCAGGACAACTCTAGGTATATTCATGTGAATAGAAAGGTCTCTGTTGAAGGCGGGCAGTGCCCCCTGCTGTCTGTCCAGTGAAAGTGTCTCAGACCAAACAGTTTGTAGCGGGGGACGGGTTTGTTTGTGACAGCATGTAGAAGGGGACCGGTTTCTCTGTGATACGGGTTGCAGCCGGGGACCGGTTTCTTTGTAACACAGGTTGTAACAGGGAGCAGGTTTCTCCTAAACTTGACACAGGTTGTAAGTGGGGCCAGATCTCTCTGTGACACAGTCACCTTCCACCTCGTAGACATAGTCACAGCGATGGGCATAGTCCATGAGAGGAGCCTCGGACAGGGCACAACTCTGGACACTCTGGCCACCGAAGGAGATCACTGTGTCCCTCTGCACAAAACACAAACACAGAACACACACACAGAGAGAGAGAGAGAGAGAGAAAGAGAGAGAGAAGACAGTTAGTCAAAGAGCAGATTCAAACACACTAAAACCTGGTATTATAGAGTTGTAGTGTAGAGGGCTTAGGGCTAGGGTCAGTGTAAAGGTGGTATATAGTTGTATTGTAGAGAGGTTAGGGCTGGGGTCAGTGTAAAGGTGGTATAGAGTTGTAGTGTAGAGGGCTTAGGGCTAGGGTCAGTGTAAAGGTGGTATATAGTTGTATTGTAGAGGGGTTAGGGCTGGGGTCAGTGTAAAGGTGGTATATAGTTGTATTGTAGAGGGGTTAGGGCTGGGGTCAGTGTAAAGGTGGTATATAGTTGTATTGTAGAGGGGTTAGGGCTGGGGTCAGTGTAAAGGTGGTATATAGTTGTATTGTAGAGGGCTTAGGGCTAGGGTCAGTGTAAAGGTGGTATATAGTTGTATTGTAGAGGGGTTAGGGCTGGGGTCAGTGTAAAGGTGGTATATAGTTGTATTGTAGAGGGGTTAGGGCTGGGGTCAGTGTAAAGGTGGTATATAGTTGTATTGTAGAGGGGTTAGGGCTGGGGTCAGTGTAAAGGTAGTATAGAGATGTATTGTAGAGGGGTTAGGGCTGGGGTCAGTGTAAAGGTGGTATATAGTTGTATTGTAGAGGGGTTAGGGCTGGGGTCAGTGTAAAGGTGGTATATAGTTGTATTGTAGAGAGGTTAGGGCTGGGGTCAGTGTAAAGGTAGTATAGAGATGTATTGTCGAGGGGTTAGGGCTGGGGTCAGTGTAAAGGTGGTATATAGTTGTATTGTAGAGGGGTTAGGGCTGGGGTCAGTGTAAAGGTAGTATATCGTTGTATTGTAGAGAGGTTAGGGCTGGGGTCAGTGTAAAGGTGGTATATAGTTGTATTGTAGAGGGGTTAGGGCTGGGGTCAGTGTAAAGGTGGTATATAGTTGTATTGTAGAGGGGTTAGGGCTGGGGTCAGTGTAAAGGTAGTATAGAGATGTATTGTAGAGGGGTTAGGGCTGGGGTCAGTGTAAAGCTGGTATAGAGCTGTTACCCGGGCAGAGTTAGCGTTTGACTCCCTCCTTTCAAAGTCCTTCTTACAGAGGTGACACATGATGCCTGCAGCCAGAGCGTCTCCCAACACATTGATCATGGTCCTGAAACGATCCCTGCCAGACACAAACACTCTCGAGGTCAGACACTTACAGGACCCAGTCCACAAACACTCTCACGGTCAGACACTTACAGGGCCCAGTCCACAAACACTCTCACGGTCAGACACTTACAGGGCCCAGTCCACAAACACTCTCACGGTCAGACACTTACAGGACCCAGTCCACAAACACTCTCACGGTCAGACACTTACAGGGCCCAGTCCACAAACACTCTCACGGTCAGACACTTACAGGACCCAGTCCACAAACACTCTCATGGTCAGACACTTACAGGACCCAGTCCACAAACACTCTCACAGTCAGACACTTACAGGACCCAGTCCACAAACACTCTCATGGTCAGACACTTACAGGACCCAGTCCACAAACACTCTCACGGTCAGACACTTACAGGACCCAGTCCACAAACACTCTCATGGTCAGACACTTACAGGATCCAGTCCACAAACACTCTCATGGTCAGACACTTACAGGACCCAGTCGATGGCCACGATCAGTGTTATGTCAGCGGGCGGCAGCCCCACAGAGGTCAAGACGATCACCATGGTAACCAGGCCCGCCTGCGGAATCCCAGCAGCCCCGATACTGGCCGCTGTTGCTGTGATACTGAAGAGACAAGAGCAGGGTCAGGGTCAGGGTGTGTGTGTGTGTGTGTATGCGTGCGTGCGAATGTGTGGTTGCTGTGACACAAAGTAACTAAGAGAGTAACAGAGAGAGCTCTTGTGTAGACAGTCCTGACCTGATGGTGACCAGCTGACCAAAGTCCAGTTCGTACTCGTTGACCTGAGCGATAAAAATGGCTGCCACGGCCTCGTAGAGGGCTGTCCCATCCATGTTGATGGTGGCTCCCACTGGAAGGACAAACCTGGCGATCTGTCTGTCCACTCCACAGTTCTCCAACAGACACTTCATGGTGATGGGCAGGGTGGCAGAACTGGAGGAGGTTGCCAGGGCGATGACCAGAGCCTGTAGCAGGCCTCTGATGTAGGTGAAGGGGTTTTTGCGTGTGATTACAAAGTAGAAGAGCGGCAGCAGGATGAGTCCGTGGACAAACAGGCCGGCTAACACTGTGATGAAGTACATCCCCAGCTTCTCTCCCAGGTGGGCGGGGTCATGCATGTCCAGGATCTTCCCTGCTACCAGGAACACAATGCCGAAAGGGAAATACCTGGAAAAAGATCAATAAATTATAAATACCTCAAAATAAATGAGGCAAGCAAGCATCGGGCCCTTGTGATTCAGTCTCTGTCCACCAGGCGTTGTCATGCCCCCTGAGCTTTGGGCTTCCTAAGAACTCAAGCAGCTTTGGGTTGACCTGGCTCAACTTGATGACCTGCCACACCTGAAATGCAGACATATACTGAGCTAATGACTAAGGTCTAGGGAGAGGGGGGTGGGAGGAAGATGTGTTGGTGAGATCCAATCTCAATCTAAATTAATCCTCCCATTCTCAATCCTCCAGATCAGGATTACCAGACCTTTACATGTGAAGGAGAGTTCAGACAAGTGACTGCTGTGTGTCTCAACAACTCACCACATGGCAGCATTGATGATCTTCATAACACACTCGTTGACACACTGACACACATTGACCAATGGAGCGCCTCTCTCGCCCATCTTCCCCAGGAGCAGGCCTGTACAGAGAAAACACAGGAGCAGGCGTGATTGGAAGGGCGTGTGTGTGTACTTGTGTATCCAGTGTGTCATTTGTGTGTGTTCATTCATGCATACTATATATGTGTGTGTGTGTGTGTGTCTCACCCATAGTAGCAGAGAAGATGACAATCCCCAGTACGTTCATGCCAGAGCTGTGGCCAGGGACGATCTTGTACTTGATGTCTGGAGCTGGGGTGATCTCCAGGAAGACAGGGTGGCCCAGCTGAGGGTTATTGTGGTCGGGCATCACGTAGACGTAGTTGGCCTGGGACTCCACCAAACTTGAGGCCACTATGGGGACCAGGTCTGTACGGTACTGTTGAAAAGTTGCCTCTATCAGATTGGAGGGAATCATGTTCCTGTCAAAGGGAGAATAACATGTAAATCATAAAGCCTACAGCAGTATTTGATATGATGGGAGTTATTCCCTGAGTAATGGGGGTGATAATAATACTGTTTATATGATGGGAGTTATTACCTGAGTAATGGGGGTGATAATAATACTGTTTATATGATGGGAGTTATTCCCTGAGTAATGGGGGTGATAATAATACTGTTTATATGATGGGAGTTATTCCCTGAGTAATGGGGTGATAATAATACTGTTTATATGATGGGAGTTATTCCCTGAGTAATGGGGGTGATAATAATACTGTTTATATGATGGGAGTTATTCCCTGAGTAATGGGGTGATAATAATACTGTTTATATGATGGGAGTTATTCCCTGAGTAATGGGGGTGATAATAATACTGTTTATATGATGGGAGTTATTCCCTGAGTAATGGGGTGATAATAATACTGTTTATATGATGGGAGTTATTCCCTGAGTAATGGGGTGATAATAATACTGTTTATATGATGGGAGTTATTCCCTGAGTAATGGGGGTGATAATAATACTGTTTATATGATGGGAGTTATTCCCTGAGTAATGGGGGTGATAATAATACTGTTTATATGATGGGAGTTATTCCCTGAGTAATGGGGTGATAATAATACTGTTTATATGATGGGAGTTATTCCCTGAGTAATGGGGGTGATAATAATACTGTTTATATGATGGGAGTTATTCCCTGAGTAATGGGGGTGATAATAATACTGTTTATATGATGGGAGTTATTCCCTGAGTAATGGGGGTGATAATAATACTGTTTATATGATGGGAGTTATTCCCTGAGTAATGGGGTGATAATAATACTGTTTATATGATGGGAGTTATTCCCTGAGTAATGGGGTGATAATAATACTGTTTATATGATGGGAGTTATTCCCTGAGTAATGGGGTGATAATAATACTGTTTATATGATGGGAGTTATTCCCTGAGTAATGGGGGTGATAATAATACTGTTTATATGATGGGAGTTATTCCCTGAGTAATTGGGGTGATAATAATACTGTTTATATGATGGGAGTTATTCCCTGAGTAATGGGGGTGATAGTAATACTGTTTATATGATGGGAGTTATTCCCTGAGTAATGGGGGTGATAATAATACTGTTTATATGATGGGAGTTATTCCCTGAGTAATGGGGGTGATAATAATACTGTTTATATGATGGGAGTTATTCCCTTCGTTGCTCTGACTAGGGTCGTTGTTGACTAAATGACTTCGTTGCTCTGACTAGGGTCGTTGTTGACTAAATGACTTTGTTGCACTGACTAGGGTCGTTGTTGACTAAATTACTTTGTTGCTCTGACTAGGGTCGTTGTTGACTAAATGACTTCGTTGCTCTGACTAGGGTCGTTGTTGACTAAATGACTTCGTTGCTCTGACTAGGGTCGTTGTTGACTAAATGACTTCGTTGCTCTGACTAGGGTCGTTGTTGACTAAATGACTTCGTTGCTCTGACTAGGGTCGTTGTTGACTAAATGACTTCGTTGCTCTGACTAGGGTCGTTGTTGACTAAATGACTTCGTTGCTCTGACTAGGGTCGTTGTTGACCAAAAGACTTCTTTTCATAGTTGGTCTCATATTCTCCTGCAACGTCAAAATGTTTCAGCTGTTCTGCAGTCAAAATAATAAAGTTGTAAGAATGATGTCACAATGTGGTAACATCTCCAGGCTGGTTGCCTGTGTTGGTGGTTAAGAGTCTTCATCATTAGGAGGCCTGGTGTATTCATAAAGGATCATGTTAAGGCCACTGCACCAGGGCTAGTCAGCCTATCAGACGGGTGACAAATGATCTAAAGCACCTCTGACAGTCATACAGCCTACATCCGCCCGCCCGTACACAGCTTTCACTAAAAATACCCATAATCCTCTGGGCTTTGGAGGATTCTTCACACGGAGGGCCTAAGCCACTGCCAATCCTCGACCACGCATTGTGCAGTGTGTTCTGGGCAAAGCATTTAGGACACAGTGTGTTCTGAGAAGATAGAGACTTAGTCGTCACTGGGGTACTTTGAGCTAAAGGGGTAAGTCGAGCCACCCAAATATATAATTTGACCAAATATTTAGGATGAGGTCATGATTTTATGGAATCTGTGAAGGAAGAAACCACATGGAAAAAGTAGTAAGCAAGTTAGGTCCAAAAAATAGATTTTCACCAAGTCAAATATATTTATTGTGTTAGAGGTTTCATAATGCTTGCATTTTTGCTGGGATATGAGGTAACAACAGGGGCTGGTCTATGTTAAAATAGTTTTTAAAAGTACAGTGTTAATTAGGTGTTAAGCCTGTGTTAAAAGATGCTTAAAATGATAAAAATACAAAAAGTGATTGTGTGGAATTGTGGTTGGGAAAATAGACATGGATTTAAAAAGGTAGTGGTCATTTTTCATTCAGTAGAGACATTTGTAGGCGGCTTAACTTACCCCCATACCCAGGGTAAGTTGTGCCAAGAAACCACTTTTTTGGGGAAAAGCTATGTTTTTCCAGGGATACATGCTGAAATATATGTAGATACAGTATCTTTGTTAGAAATAATGATGTATTTCCCTTGACTGAGTGATACTGAATGTGAAAAATGGCTCAACTTACCCCACTCTCCCCTAATGATGCCTATTATTAACATGGCCCACGGGAGGGTTGACTTGTTTCAGAAGTGAATGTGAACAATATAACCAATAGAACAGTCCCAAACGTGCAAATCCCTCAAACCATGTGAGCTAAATGACCTTGTACTGGTGCTGCTGTTTTAAATGCTATTTACGACCTAAAGACCCCTACTTAATACAAGCTTCCAGGTAGCTGTATTTAGCTGTACTAAGGGGACTGGGGTGGACCGGATTTCACTGGTTCTGTACTGGTTTACTGGTTTAAAATGATTCAATCCACACAGAACCACAACACTGTTGGTAACAGAAAAAGAAAAGATCTGATTCCTTGAAGAGTCAGTATTAGGAGGCTATTTAGCCAGCAGGGTCTTAACCCTTTTAGCTAACCCTACCCCAAATCATAAACCGTAAACCTTTTAACCTAACTCCTAAACTTAACCCTAACCTTAACCCCTAACCCCTAGCCTAGCTAACGTTAGCCAGCTAGCTCAAATTAGCCACCTAGCCACCTTGCTAGAATTTCGTAACATATCATTATTTTTACAAATTCGTAACACATAATACAAATTGTAATCGTAGCATATCATACGAAATGGGTGATGGACATCCACAAATGAATACATACATTACAAAACGTCACATATCCTACTACATGGGCTGTCCCGGATTTACGTACAGAATAATACGAAATGCTCTGAGACCAGGTTGGGGATTCAGTCAAAGGCACGTTGGACAAGCCCATTGCTCTTGACTTTTAAAGGTAATTTACGCTTGAGCTGGAATCCGCAGCGTTTACCATGAATGCAATATCCACCAACGTCAGGAAACTTGCCTTTACAAGGCGCATTTTTCCATAATGCAATGCGCTTGTATACAAAGCGCCTGTTGTTGAATCCCAGGCCTACACAACCTTTATGGTTTGTACTTAGCTGAGGAAAACTGGAGTTCACTGAGTTGACTGGTTGACTGGTTTATTTATGAATTAATCCACACAAACCCCGACAGGAAGAATCAAATATAAAATATTTGATTCTTTCGAACGTCTGTATTAGCAGAGCAGTCAGAATCTGCTGCCTGAGTCTCGTGGAAATCTGGAATCTCGTCCCATGAGGGATGTTAAGGATGAAAAGGTGGGTGCTAAACATCTTAGACTGACTAAAGACAGGAAACTCTGGAATCTGGTACAGCCAACTTCTGATAGAGGCAATGTGTCTGTGGGTCATCCTATTCAAATATGCCGCTCAAGATACTTCACCATGTGTATGTGCATTCGTGCGCATTTGTGTGTCTGTCCGTGCGTGTTTGCATGCGTGCGTCCGTGTGTGCGTAAATGCTTGCTTGTGTGTACCTGATGAGGTCCAGCAGAGCATCAGCAGAAGTCATAACGGGCCCTGACCCTGCTCTGTGCCCGTCCTTCTCTGTGCCCGTACCAGGGTGGATGACCAGCACCAGGATGATGCCGACGATGACAGCGATGAAGGTGGTCCACAGGTAGTAAGTGATGGTTAGCACCCCCAGCCGCCCACTGGCCTTAGTGTCCATGGCTGACAGCCCCGACATCAGACTGGCCACGGAGTTAGGATTCATAGAGCCTTCAGTCAGTGTTGTATTCCATTCAAATTCAGAGAGCATTCTGATAGCGTTCTCATTTATGAGCTATTTAATTTAGCGCTCTTTTCCGTTAGAATGTTATGAATACTCTAGGAGTTCTAAAGAAAGAGAATGCTATCAGAATACTGTACGAATCCTGATGAAATGCAATGCTATGAATGCTCTAGGAGTTCTATTTCATCAGGAGTCGTACAGCATTCTGATAGCATTCTCTTTCTTTACAACTCCTAGAGTATTCCATTAGAATCCATAGAGTATCCGATTAGCGTCTTATTCCATTATAAATGTATAGAGCGTTCTATTGAAGTAGCATGGGTTGTGGTGTAGACCAGGGAGAAGAGCAGTAGGGACATGGGGAACAGACAGTAGTGATGATGTGTTACCTGGACGTGATGAGAGGCAGGATCAGCATCTTCAACATCCTCATCAGCAGTTCTCCAGGGAATGAGAAGTAGATCTTAGCCTGGAAAGGGGAGACACACAACACTCTGGGTCAGGGGACAAGCTGTACGTGGCAGACCTGGGGCAAATACATACAGTTGGTAAAATACTTTCAAATACATGAGGTGTGCACCGTTTGCACTTTAGGGACTATTCTGTTGGTTCCATTGTACCAGGCCAGCTAAGTCAAACCCACTTCTTGGTCTGGTGCCTGGTATGTTATATATTTTTGGTTTGACATTGTGTCAGGATTTTACATGACTAATAAAGTTCAATCAATCAATCATTCTCAGGTGACGTGCTTTCCCATTTGGCTATGCTTGATGCTGTGTATTTGTTGACAGGTTGAGGTTAGCGCGGATGCAGATTACAACAGTGAGTCAGATAATTAGAAGCTGCTGACCCATTAATCCACTACTGAAATAGTGGATGTCAAGGAGCAGTTGAATGGTCCAGCCTCTACTGTAGCTAGCTGAATCAGTACTGTATAACTGGGATGTGCAGGTTATGGTTCAGTTGATATTGTTGCATTGCATCTGTTCTGAATTCAATACAGCAGTTATCGATCTGCAGTCAGAGTAGTTTCCCATGTCAACAATATGGTACAAGCTTTGTGAGACAGGGTTTTATGTGTTGTGAAAGTGTCTTGCTGTTCACTCTCTCTTTAGTCTCCGTCTGCACTATCCCAGTGTAAGGCCCTCTCAACCAACCTCTCAGTGGTTTACTATCCCTCTGTCTAAGACCCAAGGCCCTCTTTGTTAACAATATCCCCCTGTCTAAGACCCAAAGCCCTCTGTTTTAACACTATCACCCTGTCTAAGACCCAGAGCCCTCTGTGTTAACACTATCACCCTGTCTAAGACCCAGCGCCCTCTGTGTTAACACTATCACCCTGTCTAAGACCCAGAGCCATCTGTGTTAACATTATCACCCTGTCTAAGACCCAGAGCCCTCTGTGTTAACACTACCCCCGTCTAAGACCCAAAGCCCTCTGTTAACACTACCCCCGTCTAAGACCCAGAGCCCTCTGTGTTAACACTATCACCCTGTCTAAGACCCAGAGCCCTCTGTGTTAACACTACCCCGTCTAAGACCCAGAGCCCTCTGTGTTAACACTACCCCCGTCTAAGACCCAAAGCTCATCACATCTCCCTGTAGGATGCCTGAGTGCTATAAACCTTAGGCCCACTAGAACCAAAACCTTGTTGCATGACTCAATAGCTGTGTGTGTGTGTGTGTGTGTGTGTGTGTGTGTGTGTGTGTGTGTGTGTGTGTGTGTGCGCGCGCGCCTCCGTACCTGCGTGGAGAGGTTGAAGCTGCGGAGGGAGAATCCGAGCACACAGCCAGAAACCACGGCGATGACCGAGAGCGTCAGCAACCCATTGCGTTTACAGTAGCCCTTGATGTACGCCCAAACCTTCACAGAGACCATGCTCTTTATAATGTGCTTTATGCACTCCATCCTGAGGCCCAGTTACTCCACGGGCTGAAGGAAAGAGAGGAGAGAAGAGATAGGCCTGGTGGCCCAAGGTCCTGCCTTACGTCCAGTCAATGAATGATTCCCAAACCAGTGGGTCGCGAGTCACTGATGGGTCCCACCTGATTCCCTTTAGGTCCCTGTTCAGTATCCTGTCCTGGCTTGAAATATGTCTTTAGTCCTCCTTGACGGTTCACAAGAAAACTCCAAAAGCTTTAAGTGGATTCCCGCTGTAAAAGGTTTATGTGGTCAAGGCAGTGAAATCACTAAGGACCGATCCCGGGCCACTGCAGAAACTAAAGGATAGCTGACGATGCAGCAGGACTGGCTGTCAGTGCGTCCAGCCAGAGAGTCAGTCAGTCAAACACTAGCTGATCTAAACGGCTGTCAGAGAGGAGGTGGAAGTGGACAGAGTAAGTCTCTGTAAACCTTCGTCTCCTACAGGAGATTAAGCCCTTGAAAATAATGCATCCTAGAGACTCAGACACACACACACACACACACACACACACACACACACACACACACACACACACACACACACACACACACACACACACACACACACACACACACACACACACAACATTAGCAGGTTCCAGGTCAGTAGCGGTCTCTGACACTGAGGTCTCACTCCCATTAATAACCCATTATGTCTTATTACCACTGACTGACTGGGAACTTACTTTATTCAGAAAGAATCAGGACTGCTTAAGTGAGTTAATTTCAATAATTATTTAAAAAGTTGACCCCGCCTGTTAATAACAGTTGTCAAAGTCCTGAATGACTAATTAACAGTGAGGTAAGTTGATATGAAAATCAAGCATATACAGTGCCTTCGGAATGTATTCAGACCCCTTGACTTTTTCCACATTTTGCCACGTTACAGCCTTATCCTAAAATGGATTCTAACATTTTTTACTCATCAATCTACACACAATATCCCATAATAACAAAGCAAAAACAGATTTTTAGAAATGTTTGCAAATGTATTAAAAAAAATGAACAAAAAATAACATGAGTATTCAGACCCTTTGCTATGAGACTCTAAATTGAGCTCAGGTGCATCCTGTTTCCATTGATCATTCTTGAGATGTTTCTACAACTTGATTGGAGTCCACCTGTGGTAAATTCAATTGATTGGACATGATTTGGAAATGCACACACCTGTCTATATAAAGTCCCACAGTTGACAGTGCATGCCAGAGTGAAAACCAAGCCATGAGGTCGAAGGAATTGTCCGTAGAGCTTCAAGAGGATTGTGTCGAGGCACAGATCTGGGGAAGGGTACCAAAACATTTCTGCAACATTGAAGGTCCCCAAGCACACAGTGGGCTCCATAATTCTTAAATGGAAGAAGTTTGGAACCACCAAGAATCTTCCTAGAGCTGGCCGCCCGGACAAATTGAGCAATCAGGGGAGAAGGGCCTTGGTCAGGGAGGTGACTAAGAACCCGATGGTCACTCTGACAGAGTTCCAGAGTTCCTCTGTGGAGATGGGAGAACCTTCCAGAAGGACAACCATCCCTGCAGCACTTCACAAATCAGGCCTTTATGGTAAAATGGCCAGACTGAAGCCACTCCTCAGTAAAAGGCACATGACAGACCACTTGGAGTTTGCCAAAAGGCGCCTAAAGGACTCTCAGACCATGAGAAACAAGATTCTCTGGTCTGATGAAACCAGTATTGAACTCTTTGGCCTGAATGCCAAGCATCACGTCTGAAGGAAACCTGGCATCATCCCTTCGGTGAGGCATGGTGGTGGCAGTATCATGCTGTGGGGATGTTTTTCAGCGGCAGAGACTGGGAGACAGAGCAAAGTATAGATAGATCCTTGATGAAAACCTGCTCCAGATCTCTCAGGACCTGGGGTGAAGGTTTTAACTTCCAACAGGACAACGACCCTAAGCACACAGCCAAGACAACGCAAGAGTGGCTTCATGACAATTCTCTGAATGTCCTTGAGTGGCCCAACCAAAGCCCGGACTTGAATCCGATCAAACATCTCTGGAGAGACCTGAAAATAGCTGTGCAGCAACGCTCCCCATCCAACCTGACAGAACTTGAGAGGATCTGCAGAGAAGACTGGGGGAAACTCCCCAAATACAGGTGTGCCAAGCTTGTAGCGTCATACCCAATAAGACTTGAGGTTGTAATCGCTGCCAAAGGGGCTTCAACAATATACTGCGTAAAAGGTATGAATACTTATGTAAATGTTATATTTCCGTTTTTTTATTTCTATATATTTGCAAACATTTCTAAACACCTGTTTTTACTTTGTCATTATGAGGTATTGTGTCTAGATTGATGAGGGAAAAAATGATTTAATACATTTTAGGATAAGGCCGTAACCTAACAAAATGAAATACTTTCCAAATGCACTGTAGGCCTTATGGATGGTTTGTGAAGGATTAAAGTAACATCCACTACAGCTAAAACAATCAAACACAACATTGCAACACTTTGGAAGCTAAATCAAGACAGCCAATCAAAAAAAGCAACAAAACACTGATCCTTATTGTGCTCCTCAGTTGGATATCTACAGGAATCCTGAACCCTATACTGGAAAAAACAACCGACTAATACTTTTTAATCGTTCCCCCCTTCCCCCCCTACCATTGGTGAAGGATGTTCCTTTGTTGTGTGTTGTTGCCAAAGCTTAGTGATTATTTATCCTCGTTGGTCTATTCAGGGCTCACAGGTGCTTCTCCCAGCAGTTCTAATGTCAGGACTTATAGGGATTGCCTGCTGGCTGCTAGCAGTAAAGTGTGTGTGTGTGTGTGTGTGTGTGTGTGTGTGTGTGTGTGTGTGTGTGTGTGTGTGTGTGTGTGTGTGTGTGTGTGTGTGTGTGTGTGTGTGTGTGTGTGTGTGTGTGTGTGTGTGTGTGTGTGTGTGTGTGTGTGTGTGTGTGTGTGTGTGTGTGTGTGTGTGTGTGTGTGTGTGTGTGTGTGTGTGTGTGTGTGTGTGTGTGTGTGTGTGTGTGTGTGTGTGTAGGTGTGATAGAAGGATATACATGTAAAATGGGCTTAAAAGTGAGCAGGAATATATACATACTTATGGTAGTGTAGTAGTGGTAATATATACATGTAAACAGGAGTAATGGTTACCAGTAGCAGGATAAATAGATAGATACTAATGGTAATGGCAATCAATCATCATTTGAGCAGCAGCGTAGGTGTGAGGGGGAGCAGTAGTAGTTAGACATTAATGGCCAGGGGATAGAAGCTGTTTAGAAGTGTGTTGGTCCATGTCTCGGGTGCCTGGAGTCTTTGGCAATTTTTCAGGCCTTTCTCAGACACGGCCTGGCATGTACGTCCTGGATGGCTGGTAGCTCACCCCCAGTGATGCGCTGGGCTGTCTGCATCACCCTCTGTAGGGCCTTCCGGTCGAGGGTGGTGCAGTTGCCATTCCAGACGGTGATACAACCAGTCAGGATGCTCTCGATGGTGCAGCTGTAAAAGTTCCTAAGGATCTGTTAACACACATTCTTCAAGGACCTTGATGACTGCATAGTGTTTCCTTTACAGACATTGGTTTAGAACCAGGACATTATCCTGGGTGAGAGCTTTAGAATGGGCTTTGGTCAGAGACATAGTTTTCCTCATCTGGAGGGTCACATGACAATAAAAAAGGCCTTAGGTAATGAAGCCTGATCTGAGTGTCCCATAATGTAGCTGCCTGACTTTTAATATCATGTCTATCCCATGTCCTGTCTATATCATGTTCTTCCCATGTCCTGTCTATATCATGTCTGTCCCATGTCCTGGCTATCTCATGTCTGTCCCATGTCCTGTCTATATCATGTCTGTACCATGTCCTGGCTATATCATGTCTGTCCCATGTCCTGTCTATATCATGTTCTTCCCATGTCCTGTCTATATAATGTCTGTCCCATGTCCTGTCTATATCATGTCTGTCCCATGTCCTGTCTATATCATGTATGTCCCATGTCCTGGCTATATCATGTCTGTCCCATGTCCTGTCTATATCATGTTCTTCCCATGTCCTGTCTATATCATGTCTGTCCCATGTCCTGTCTATATCATGTCTGTCCCATGTCCTGTCTATATCATGTCTGTCCCATGTCCTGTCTATATCATGTCTGCCCCATGTCCTGTCTATATCATGTCTGTCCCATGTCCTGGCTATATTTTTTATTTATTTTTATTTTACCTTTATTTAACCAGGCAAGTCAGTTAAGAACAAATTCTTATTTTCAATGACGGCCTGGGAACAGTGGGTTAACTGCCTGTTCAGGGGCAGAACGACAGATTTGTACCTTGTCAGCTCGGGGGTTTGAACTCACAACCTTCCGGTTACTAGTCCAATGCTCTAACCACTAGGCTACCCTGCCGCCCCAAATATCATGTCTGTCCCATGTCCTGGCTATCTCATGTTTGTCCCATGTCCTGTCTAAATCATGTCTGTCCCATGTCCTGGCTATATCATGTCTGTCCCATGTCCTGGCTATCTCATGTTTGTCCCATGTCCTGGATATCTCATGTCTGTCCCATGTCCTGACTATCTCATGTTTGTCCCATGTCCTGGCTATATCATGTCTGTCCCATGTCCTGTCTATATCATGTCTGTCCCATGTTCTGGCTTTATCATGTCTGTCCCATGTCCTGTCTATATCATATCTGTCCCATGTCCTGGCTATATCATGTTCTTCCCATGTCCTGTCTAAATCATGTCTGTCCCATGTCCTGGCTATATCATGTCTGTCCCATGTCCTGTCTATATCATGTTTGTCCCATGTCCTGGCTATATCATGTCTGTCCCATGTCCTGGCTATATCATGTCTGTCCCATGTCCTGGCTATCTCATGTTTGTCCCATGTCCTGGATATCTCATGTTTGTCCCATGTCCTGTCTAAATCATGTCTGTCCCATGTCCTGGCTTTATCATGTCTGTCCCATGTCCTGTCTATATCATGTCTGTCCCATGTTCTGGCTTTATCATGTCTGTCCCATGTCCTGTCTAAATCATGTCTGTCCCATGTCCTGGCTTTATCATGTCTGTCCCATGTCCTGTCTATATCATATCTGTCCCATGTCCTGGCTATATCATGTTCTTCCCATGTCCTGTCTATATCATGTCTGTCCCATGTCCTGTCTATATCATGTCTGTCCCATGTCCTGTCTAAATCATGTCTGTCCCATGTCCTGGCTTTATCATGTCTGTCCCATGTCCTGTCTATATCATATCTGTCCCATGTCCTGTCTATATCATGTTCTTCCCATGTCCTGTCTAAATCATGTCTGTCCCATGTCCTGTCTAAATCATGTCTGTCCCATGTCCTGGCTATATCATGTCTGTCCCATGTCCTGGCTATCTCATGTCTGTCCCATGTCCTGGATATCTCATGTCTGTCCCATGTCCTGTCTATATCATGTCTGTCCCATGTCCTGGATATCTCATGTCTGTCCCATGTCCTGTCTATCTCATGTCTGTCCCATGTCCTGGCTATATCATGTCTGTCCCATGTCCTGGCTATCTCATGTCTGTCCCATGTCCTGGATATCTCATGTCTGTCCCATGTCCTGTCTATATCATGTCTGTCCCATGTCCTGGCTATCTCATGTCTGTCCCATGTCCTGGATATCTCATGTCTGTCCCATGTCCTGTCTATATCATGTCTGTCCCATGTCCTGGCTATCTCATGTTTGTCCCATGTCCTGTCTATATCATGTTCTTCCCATGTCCTGACTATCTCATGTTTGTCCCATGTCCTGGCTATATCATGTCTGTCCCATGTCCTGGCTATCTCATGTTTGTCCCATGTCCTGGCTCTCTCATGTCTGTCCCATGTCCTGACTATCTGATGTTTGTCCCATGTCCTGGATATCTCATGTCTGTCCCATGTCCTGGATATCTCATGTCTGTCCCATGTCCTGGCTCTCTCATGTCTGTCCCATGTCCTGGCTCTCTCATGTCTGTCCCATGTCCTGGCTCTCTCATGTCTGTCCCATGTCCTGGATATCTCATATATGTCCCATGTCCTGCATATCTCATGTCTGTCCCATGTCCTGGATATCTCATGTCTGTCCCATGTCTGTCTATATCATGTCTGTCTATATCATGTCTGTCTATAGCATGTGTTTTCCCTTTGTAGAGACATGCCATGTTCTATCTGTGTGTCCTGTCTGTATGTAGAGACATCCTATGTTCTATCTGTGTGTCCTGTCTGTATGTAGAGACATCCTATGTTCTATCTGTGTGTCCTGTCTGTATGTAGAGACATCCTATGTTCTATCTGTGTGTCCTGTCTGTATGTAGAGACATCCTATGTTCTATCTGTGTGTCCTGCTTTCATGTAGAGACATGCCATGTTCTATCGGTGTGTCCTGCCTGCGTGTAGAGACATGCCATGTTCTATCTGTGTGTCCTGCCTGCGTGTAGAGACATGCCATGTTCTATCTGTGTGTCCTGTCTGTGTGTAGAGACATGCCATGTTCTATCTGTGTGTCCTGTCTGCGTGTAAAGACATGCCATGTTATATCTGTGTGTCCTGTCTGCGTGTAGAGACAATCCATGTTCTATCTGTGTGTCCTGTCTGCGTGTAAAGACATGCAATGTTCATTCCACGTGACCTGTCAATCAGACAATGGCCACTAACTCCAATTCAATCAGCTAATCCCTGCCCTGGACAATGGACAGTATGAAGGATGAAGGACACTGACCTCTTCGACACACACCATCAGTAAAAAGATTAGGAGAACCACTGGCAGTGGAAAGATTAAACATGGCTTGAGATCATGTGAAATGTGAAGCTGAGAAGGCTGAGGTTGAGCAGACTGAGTATTTCTACATTTAGCAGATGCTAAGTTACATGATTTTTATAGGTTCCATTTTCGTAGCGTTGTTCCAGACAGGTATTCTGTTTGTCTTTGGAAGCAGAATATAAAGGTGAAGAGAAAATAACTAAGAGTCATTTGTGGGCGTACTCCTTCTCTCTCTCTCTCTCTCTCTCTCTCTCTCTCTTTTATCTCTCTCTCTCTCTCTCTCTCTCTCTCTCTCTCTCTTTTATCTCTCTCTCTCTTTTATCTCTCTCTCTCTCTCTCTCTCTCTCTCTCTCTCTCTCTTTTATCTCTCTCTCTCTCTCTCTCTCTCTCTCTTTTATCTCTCTCTCTCTTTTATCTCTCTCTCTCTTTTATCTCTCTCTCTCTCTCTCTCTCTCTCTCTCTCTCTCTCTCTCTCTCTCTCTCTCTCACACGTCTTGACCCTCCTGTATCTCCTGACGAGTGATTCATTGTGACCTCTTCCTTGATTCCTAGAAAAGAGGATTATCAGTAAGTCCTTGTCCGGTCCACTGCAGGAGCCTGTTCAAACCATCCACTGATGTAAGGAATGGTCATGTACTGTAATGCTTCCTAGCATAGAGGCAATGTGCAACCGTTCATATCTGACCTATGACCTTGCTAGGTCAGACATATCACATGGAGGTGAATGGTGTCCTCTGTCTGATGTCTAGTTTACTCAGGATTAGGTCTGGGAGATGCCCCAGTGTGGTACAGGACAGGTACTGGTGGAGGCATTAGGAGGTTGTGTGTGTCTGAGCATGTGATTTTGGAACTGTTGACCTTTGCCACTGGCTGACCTGTCAGTGACCCTGGAGGTATTCTAGACTGGGATGAAGGACTTCCATCTGGCTCAGTGCTGATTCCTGATGAATTAATGTTGAATCGGTCTCAGTGCTGATTCCTGATGAATTAATGTTGAATCTGTCTCAGTGCTGATTCCTGATGAATTCATGTTGAATCGGTCTCAGTGCTGATTCCTGATGAATTCATGATGAATCTTCAGCTTTACATCAATAGCTTTCTAATCCTTCCTCATGTAATTATAGTGGGCACCAGAGATGTAAACTTTGACCTTAGAAAATGTTCAACTATTCTCTTTGGCAAGAAGCTGACAAGAATAAAGTGACAGGACCAGTGATGTGTGTCATTTTGTACAGGAGGTTTTTGTACGGCTCTAAATCACTGTGTGAACACATTGTTACTATTGAGATAGTGGTAACTCTGACAGTAGTAAACTGCTGCATCTTCAGCCTGGACTCCACTGATGGTCAGAGTGAAGTCCATCTCAGACCCACTGCCACTGAATCTAGCAGGAATTCCATCTAACCGTTTCTTTGCATATCTTATCAGGAGTTTGGTAGCTTCTCCAGGTCTCTGTTGATACCAGAACGCACCCTCATCTCCATCACTGTATCTGTACACTTTAGGGTTGGTTGTACAGGTCAGAGTGACGGGGTCTCCTGGAGAAAATGTCACCACTACAGGAGGCTGAGTCACAGTCACCTGACCTCTGGATCCTGAAGAAGAAAAATATAAATTGATCAATGAGTATGAATAAGATATGACTTATATTTAATTATATTTTATGAAGGTACATTTATTCATTGAGATCCATTTCAATGATTATACAAGGTACTCAACATGTATTTTTCCATTGTAAGAGTTAGAAAACAACACACCTTTGAGAAAGCAGCAGACCAGTGTCCAGATGAAGATGGTGATCAGAGTCATGGTTGCCGTGGTTTCTGTTGTGTTGATGGACAGATCTCAGTCATGCAGTCTGAAACTCACAGGGCTATAAACACTCCCAGAGCACTGAAGCATGAGCTGCCAATGCAAAGCACCTCCTCTATGGAAACACCCATCCTCAGGACAGATGATGAAACTGTTAATGCAACACAATAACAATCTTAAACATGGAAGGAAATAGCTTACCTGAATCTGTGTGAAGGCCTGGAATTGACTACAGTATTTAGTTACATGTAACTTTATTCATTAAATACTGGTGTATTTCTATTCTACATGGCTGCTTCTTATACTTAGTGAGTTTGTCAGAGATATTACACATCTCCAACATTTAGATTTTGTAGTCAGGGGGGAATTCAGCAAAAAGTAATCATGTAAAATATTAAACTTAAATTAATACTTAGTGAGTTTGTCAGAGATATTACACATCTCCAACATGTATATTTTATAGTCAGGGGGGAATTCAGCAAAAAGTAATCATGTAAAATATCAAACTTAAACTAATTTGAAAAGTTATGACCTAAACATGCTGTTTTTGACAGACAATCAGTGGTAGGGTTGAATGTGTGTTGTGTAGAGAGTTACTGGTGTGTGTAAAGTGCAGGAGGTTTTTGTACGGCTGTTCAATGAGTCTGTGTCACTGTGGTGGACTTTCGGTGGAGGCACCAAACTCATCGTTGACTGTAAGTACAAGAGATTCATCCTTTTTATAATAAATTAAATTGAACATTTATATACTGGTAAAGTAAATAAAAAGTAATTATTCAGAAAAAGTTGTCGTTTTTAATGTTTAATTTATTTGATTTGTTGAATTTATTTGATTCCGAGTGTGTTTCCACATACCCTAATGATCATTCAAGGACAACAACCTAATATGCCAAAAGATAATAGTTTGATGTGTTCGATGTCTTTAAATTCACAAAAACAGTTCAGCAGCATTGTTAAACATTTTATTTTGTAAGCAAGTCAGTTTCCTTTCTGTACTTTAATGCATCACTGACTGTAGTGTGTGGTGTTGCTTCATCGATGATATTGGAGGGAAGTTAAAGAGTGTGTAAAATATATTTATATTTAACTTGCCTTTTTCACAGACTATTTTATACAATACGAATATCATATTTGTTTCCTCATATTAAAGTTGCTGAAAGTTCTTCAAGGTTCTTGTCCAGTTTAACCCTTATATGTTATCTCTCCATCTCTCCCTCCTCATCTTCTCTCTCCTAGTGGGTGTGGTACCTCCCTCCCTGACTGTCCTACTTCCCTCCAGTGAGGAGCAGGACCAGGGGAATGTGGCTCTAGTGTGCCTGGCCAACAGGGGCTTCCCGGAGGGCTGGAAGCTGGGTTGGAGGCTGGGGGCCGGGGGGGCCTTGCAGGGCAGCCAGAGTCTGGAGGTCCTGGAGAAGGACAGTCACTACAGCTGGAGCAGCAGCCTCACCCTCCCCACTGACCAGTGGAGGAAGGCTGGCTCAGTCACCTGTGAGGCCACCCTAAAGGACCAGACCCCCGTCACTCACACACTGGAGCCACACCACTGCTCCCAGTAGACACCCTGTACACAGAGAACATCTACCTATCTGGCATTCTATCATTCTAAATATCTATCTAGAGCTTCATCTTTGGTCATCAATCTGGGATTCTGCATCTTTAAATCTGTACCTGTGTTTTATTGCTTCTGCATTCAGATTGGAAATGTTAACTAAATAAAATACTTTGTATTAATGTCAAACAAGGTGTCCCTGATTTGTATTATGTAAAGAAATAGAAGTGAATATCTGTGGACTTGTGGTTAAACAAAGACTAAACAAAGACTAACTGAACATTAGAAGGTTGGAAGGGGGGAGGGGGGATGGGTAGTGAATATATCCCCTTGGGACAGTGAATATCTGGGGACAGGAGCTGAACCACATCATCTGACCATTATAGACATGGGAGGAGGTTATGGGACATAGTTGTTAGTTTTGATCATGACTAAACTATTTTGTGAATTTGAGATTAATTTGTGAGTTGTAACCAGATTTTCAGAATGGGGGTAAAGTGGTGGTTATGAATATCAGTGGACAGAGGTGCTCTATTCTGGGAACCACATTATCTGACCATTGGTGGTAAAGTAGTGGTTATTTATGCTTGGTGATGTCATATAACTAGAGTTGTGTGTTCAGTGAACCAGTGTTTCATATCATAGTCTGTTGTTCCTCAACACCTGCAGTAGGTCCCAGCTGCAGCAGTACAGTCTCTGTGCAGTCTGACTGAGGAAGGTTTTTGTATGAGTCTAAATCACTGTGTGAAGTACTCTGGTCCACCATATACACCCATACCATAGTAATCTCCTGCATCTTCAGCTTGGAAATCACTGATTGTAAGAGTGTACTCAGTACCTGATCTACTGCCACTGAATCTAGATGGTGTTCCAGACTGAAGGGTTTCTACTTTATAGATGAGGAGTTTAGGAGCCTGTCCAGGTTTCTGCAGGTACCAGCTCATGTCATCATCAATACCGGTTGAACTTGCAACAGCTTTGATAGACACGCTGTCTCCCAGACGAACTGACTTAGATTCATCAGCTTGATTCAGGACACGTTGTGCAGATGACTCTGAAATTGAAACAGAAAAATGTATCTTTGAGTCGTCTTAATAATCCAGATAAAAGCATTTAAAACATTTTCCATGTCCAAACATGTACAGGCCCATTAAAACCTGTTAAAACCAGTAGACCACAGTGAGAGATGCTGAGAGATTCTAACCTTGGGTCAGGAACCCCATTATGATCAGCAGTGGAATCAGTGATGTCATCTTCATCATCTTCATCATCATCTGTGGCTCTGAGAAGACTGAACAGACTGGACCCAATGCTGATAACACTGCAGTCGTACTGTCAGGACAGATATAATTCATGAAGTGTGAAACTCTCAGGGCTATAAACACTCCCAGAGCACTGAAGAATGAGCTGCCAATGCAAAGCACCTCCTCTATGGAAACACCCTGCCTCAGGACAGATGATGAAACTGTTAATGCAACACAATAACAATATTAAACATGGAAGGAAATAGCTTACCTAAATCTGTGGCAGGCCTGTAATTGACCATAGATTTTAGTTACATTTAAGTGTATCCATTCAATGCTAGTGTATTGCTATTCTATACTTGATATTCTAGACTTGTGCTAAAATGGCGTCATGCTGAAGTTCAGTTCAGACCATAAATAATGATTGAGGCCTCAGATGGATATAACCGTTTTGCATGGACATTGCCATTGAGGAATTCCACCATTTTGAAGTAGCCAACTAGGTGGGACTTCCTATGGGTTAAGGAATGATCACATAATTCCATCCAGGTCATCAGGAGGAATCAGCCAATGCATTATCCTCATGTGGAAACATTCCATTATGGCAGGTGGCAGTACATTTCCAACCTTGGCTTAACAAGCAAGTTCTCTATATGCAGATGCCATACTGCTTTACGTTGCAAAGGTTCAGAAATCCCTCCAGACAATAATGGCTGTTTTCACAGCATTCAGGTCACGGTCTGGTTACAAGATCAACTGGTCTAAAACAGATCTACTACCTCTTAACTCAGCTAAGGGAAGCAACTACCACCCTTTATCCCAGTGAAAAAACAAACCACCTACTTAGACATTACTTAACCCCCTCTATTCACACTACTTTCAGGAAGAACTACTTAGACATTACTTAACCCCCTCTATTCACGCTACTTTCAGGAAGAACTACTTAGACATTACTTAACCCCCTCTATTCACACTACTTTCAGGAAGAACTACTTAGACATTACTTAACCCCCTCTATTCACACTACTTTCAGGAAGAACTACTTAGACATTACTTAACCCCCTCTATTCACACTACTTTCAGGAAGAACTACTTAGAAACCTTTCAGAATATCCAGAAATAGATAAAAAGATGGTCTGCTATGGCCACTTCTTTACATGCTAGAATCTCAATGATTAAAATGAATGTCCTCCTTCGTATCAATTTTACTAGTTCCATGTTCCCACTGCCGCCTCCTATCGACTATTGGTCTAAAAATGACTCTGTAATAAAGTTGTTCATTTGGGGGAGAAAGAGACCACAGATTGAATATGCAACATTACAGAGAACAAAAGCATCAGGTGGATTTATTGTTTGGATCCATTATAGCATATTCAGTAAATGTGTGGAAAGTTACAGGGCTCCTGAGTGGCACAGTGGTCTAAGGTTTTGCATCTCAGTGCTAGAGGCGTTACTACAGACACCCTGGTTTGACTCCAGGCTGTATCACATCCGGCCTGTGATTGGGAATCCCATAGGGGAGCGCACAATTGGCCCGGGTTTGTCCATTGTAGGCCGTCATTGTAAATAACAATTTGTTCTTTACTGACTTGCCTAATTAAATAAATAAATACAGAGAAACATATGAGATCTAATCTTAAATGGCATTTATACTCTCCAATATGATGTAATAAAGAATTCTTAGCGTGTAAGAACCCATTTATATCAGATTCTTGACCTTGCTAGGTCAGACATATCAGCTAGAGGTGAATGTTATCCTCTGTCTGATATCTAGTCTAGTTTACTCAGGGTTAGGTCTGGGAGATGCCCCAGTGTGGTACAGGACAGGTACTGGTGGAGGCATTAGGAGGTTGTGTGTGTCTGAGCATGTGATTTTGGAACTGTTGACCTTTGCCACTGGCTGACCTGTCAGTGACCCTGGAGGTATTCTAAACTGAGATGAAGACTTCCATCTGTCTCAGTGCTGATTCATGATGAATTCATGATGAAACTGTCTCAGTGCTGATTCATGATGAATTCCTGATGAATCTGGCTCAGTGCTGATTCATGATGAATTAATGTTGAATCTGGCTCAGTGCTGATTCCTGATGAATTCATGATGAAACTGGCTCAGTGCTGATTCCTGATGAATCTGTCTCAGTGCTGATTCCTGATGAATTCATGATGAATCTGTCTCAGTGCTGATTCCTGATGAATTCATGATGAATCTGTCTCAGTACTGATTCCTGATGAATTCATGATGAATCTGTCTCAGTGCTGATTTCTGATGAATTAATGTTGAATCTGTCTCAGTGCTGATTCCTGATGAATTCATGATGAAACTGGCTCAGTGCTGATTCCTGATGAATCTGTCTCAGTGCTGATTCCTGATGAATTCATGATGAATCTGTCTCAGTGCTGATTCCTGATGAATTCATGATGAATCTGTCTCAGTACTGATTCCTGATGAATTCATGATGAATCTGTCTCAGTGCTGATTCCTGGTGAATTAATGTTGAATCTGTCTCAGTGTTGATTCCTGATGAATTCATGATGAATCTTCAGATGTACATCACTAGTTATCTAATACTTCCTCATGCCATTCTAGTGGGCACTAGGGATGTAAAATGTGACCTTAGTAAATGGTGCTCTCATCATCTAGTCTCTAACTAAAAGCTGACTAGAACAAAGTGACAGGCAGTCTGGTGGCATGTTGGGTTTGGAATGACTCTCTTCCCTGGGGAACTGACCTCTGACTTTTAAAAATCTTTGACCTCTACCAGTCTGGCTGACGTCCGGTGTCCAACCTCTTCCTGTGTACACCACACAAGACTAGTGCAGTGACCTATAAAAGGACCTGTGACTGACATCTAACCTCTGACTTTGATCTTTGACCTCCTCTGGTCTAGCGCTGGTGGGGTGTTAAGGATGGGGGAACATCTGGGGAGTGTACTGCTCTATTCTGGGAGAGGGGCCATGCAAATCTAAGTTTCTGTTTCACAGGGCTCTCTCTCTGTCACACACAGTCATGCACTTACACACTCAATACTGCTCCACAGATGTGTTAGCCAGCTGTGTGTGTCTGGTTGACCAACCAATCACTGTGGCATACCAACTTTTTTTATAGTCTATGGGACTATTTCACCTGTATCTTCCTGAGGACATTTGTAGACATTGGAGGTTGGAAGAGTTATGATACTAGTTTGTAACCATTGTTTCTGTGAGTTAGTAAAGTGTTTATACTTGGTGATGTCATATAACAAGACCCTTAGTTCTGTGTTCAGTGGATCAGTGATGTGTGTCATTTTGTACAGGAGGTTTTTGTACGACTCTAAATCACTGTGTAAACACATTGTTACTATTGAGATAGTGGTAACTCTGACAGTAGTAAATGGCTGCATCTTCAGCCTGGACTCCACTGATGGTCAGAGTGAAGTCCCTCTCAGACCCACTGCCACTGAATCTAGCAGGAATCCCATCTAACCGTTTCTTTGCATATCTTATCAGGAGTTTGGGAGCTTCTCCAGGTCTCTGTTGATACCAGGACACACCCTCATCTCCATCACTCCATTTGTACACTTTAGGGTTGGTTGTACAGGTCAGAGTGACGGGGTCTCCTGGAGAAAATGTCACTACAGGAGGCTGAGTCACAGTCACCTGACCTCTGGATCCTGAAGAAGAAAAATATAAATTGATCAATGAGTATGAATAAGATATGACTTATATTTAATTATATTTTATGAAGGTACATTTATTCATTGAGATCCATTTCAATGATTATACAAGGTACTCAACATGTATTTTTCCATTGTAAGAGTTATAAAACAACAGACCTTTGAGACAGCAGCAGACCAGTGTCCAGATGAAGATGGTGATCAGAGTCATGGTTGCCGTGGTTTCTGTTGTGTTGAAGGACAGATCTCAATCCTGCAGTCTGAAGTTCACAGGGCTATAAACACTCCCAGAGCACTGAAGCATGAGCTGCCAATGCAAAGCACCTCCTCTATGGAAACACCCTACCTCAGGACAGATGATGAAACTGTTAATGCAACACAATAACAATATTAAACATGGAAGGAAATAGCTTACCTGAATCTGTGTGAAGGCCTGGAATTGACTACAGTATTTAGTTACATGTAACTTTATTCATTAAATACTGGTGTATTTCTATTCTACATGGCTGCTTCTTATACTTAGTGAGTTTGTCAGAGATATTACACATCTCCAACATTTATATTTTATAGTCAGGGGGGAATTCAGCAAAAAGTAATAATCTAAAATATCAAACTTAAACTAATTTGAAAAGTTATGACCTACACATGCTGTTTTTGACAGACAATCAGTGGTAGGGTTGAATGTGTGTTGTGTAGAGAGTTACTGGTGTGTGTAAAGTGCAGGAGGTTTTTGTACGGCTGTTCAATGAGTCTGTGTCACTGTGGTGGACTTTCGGTGGAGGCACCAAACTCATCGTTGACTGTAAGTACAAGAGATTCATCCTTTTTATAATAAATTCAATTGAACATTTATATACTGGTAAAGTAAATAAAAAGTAATTATTCAGAAAAAGTTGTCGTTTTTAATGTTTAATTTATTTGATTTGTTGAATTTATTTGATTCCGAGTGTGTTTCCACATACCCTAATGATCATTCAAGGACAAAAACCTAATATGCCAAAAGATAATAGTTTGATGTGTTCGATGTCTTTAAATACACAAAAACAGTTCAGCAGCATTGTTAAACATTTTATTTTGTAAGCAAGTCAGTTTCCTTTCTGTACTTTAATGCATCACTGACTGTAGTGTGTGGTGTTGCTTCATCGATGATATTGGAGGGAAGTTAAAGAGTGTGTAAAATATATTTATATATAACTTGCCTTTTTCACAGACTATTTTATACAATACAAATATCATATTTGTTTCTTCATATTAAAGTTGCTGAAAGTTCTTCAAGGTTCTTGTCCAGTTTAACCCTTATATGTCATCTCTCCATCTCTCCCTCCTCATCTTCTCTCTCCTAGTGGGTGTGGTACCTCCCTCCCTGACTGTCCTACTTCCCTCCAGTGAGGAGCAGGACCAGGGGAATGTGGCCCTAGTGTGCCTGGCCAACAGGGGCTTCCCGGAGGGCTGGAAGCTGGGTTGGAGGCTGGGGGCCGGGGGGGCCTTGCAGGGCAGCCAGAGTCTGGAGGTCCTGGAGAAGGATGGTCACTACAGCTGGAGCAGCAGCCTCACCCTCCCCACTGACCAGTGGAGGAAGGCTGGCTCAGTCACCTGTGAGGCCACCCTAAAGGACCAGACCCCCGTCACTCACACACTGGAGCCACACCACTGCTCCCAGTAGACACCCTGTACACAGAGAACATCTACTTATCTGTCATTCTATCATTCTAAATATCTATCTAGAGCTTCATCTCTGGTCATCAATCTGGGATTCTGCATCTTTAAATCTGTACCTGTGTTTTATTGCTTCTGCATTCAGATTGGAAATATTAACTAAATAAAATACTTTGTATTAATGTCAAACAAGGTGTCCCTGATTTGTATTATGTAAAGAAATAGAAGTGAATATCTGTGGACTTGTGGTTAAACAAAGACTAAACTGCTCTGTAAAACATGGAACATTAGAAAGTTGATAGGGAGTAAGAGAGGGTGGGTAGGTGGTGAGGGAGGGTGGGTAGTGAATAGATCCCCTTGGGACAGTGAATATCTGGGGACAGGAGCTGAACCACATCATCTGACCATTATAGACATGGGAGGAGGTTATGGGATATAGTTGTTAGTTTTGATCATGACTAAACTATTTTGTGAATTTGAGATTAATTTGTGAGTTGTAACCAGATTTTCAGAATGGGGGTAAAGTGGTGGTTATGAATATCAGGGGACAGAGGTGCTCTATTCTGGGAACCACATTATCTGACCATTGGTGGTAAAGTAGTGGTTATTTATGCTTGGTGATGTCATATAACCAGGACCTGAGTTGTGTGTTCAGTGAACCAGTGTTTCATATCATAGTCTGTTGTTCCTCAACACCTGCAGTAGGTCCCAGCTGCAGCAGTACAGTCTCTGTACAGTCTGACTGAGGAAGGTTTTTGTACGAGTCTAAATCACTATGTGAAATGCTCTGGGGCGCCATATACACCCATACCATAGTAATCTCCTGCATCTTCAGCTTGGAAATCACTGATTGTAAGAGTGTACTCAGTACCTGATCTACTGCCACTGAATCTAGATGGTGTTCCAGACTGAAGGGTTTTTACTCTATAGATGAGGAGTTTAGGAGCCTGTCCAGGTTTCTGCAGGTACCAGCTCATGTCATCATCAATACCAGTTGAACTTGCAACAGCACTGATAGACACGCTGTCTCCCAGACGAACTGACTTCAATTCATCAGCTTGATTCAGGACACGTTGTGCAGATGACTCTGAAATTGAAATGGAGAAATTAGCTTTGAGTAGTCTTAAAAATCAACTTAAAAAGCATTGAAAACATTTTCCATGTCCAAACATGTACAGGCCCATTAAAACCTGCTAAAACCAGTAGACCACAGGGAGAGATGCTGATAGTTTCTGACCTTGGCTCAGGAACCCCAGTATGATCAGCAGTGGTATCAGTGATATCATCTTCATCATCTTCATCATCTTCATCATCATCTGTGGCTCTGAGAAGACTGAACAGACTGGACCCAATGCTGATAACACTGCAGTCGTACTGTCAGGACAGATATAATTCATGAAGTGTGAAACTCTCAGGGCTATAAACACTCCCAGAGCACTGAAGAATGAGCTACCAATGCAAAGCACCTGCTCTATGGAAATACCCTGCCTCAGGACAGATGATGAAACTGTTAATGCAATGACATAAACACAATAATCTTAAACATGGAAGGAAATAGCTTACCTAAATCTGTGGCAAGCCTGTAATTGACCATAGATTTTAGTTACATTTAAGTGTATCCATTCAATACTAGCATATTGCTATTCTATACTTGATATTCTAGACTTGTGCTAAAATGGCGTCATGCTGAAGTTCAGTTCAGACCATAAATAATGATTGAGGCCTCAGATGGATATAACCGTTATGCATGGACATTGCCATTGAGGAATTCCACCATTTTGAAGTAGTCAACTAGGTGGCACTTCCTATGGGTTAAGGAATGATCACATAATTCCATCCAGGTCATCAGGAGGAATCAGCCAATGCATTATCCTCATGTGGAAACATTCCATTATGGCAGGTGGCAGTACATTTCCAACCTTGGCTTAACAAGCAAGTTCTCTATATGCAGATGACATACTGCTTTACGTTGCAAAGGTTCAGAAATCCCTCCAGACAATAATGTCTGTTTTCACAGCATTCAGGTCACGGTCTGGTTACAAAACAGATCTACTACCTCTTAACTCAGCTAAGGGAAGCAACTACCACCCTTTATCCCAGTGAAGAAACAAACCACCTACTTAGACATTACTTAACCCCCTCTATTCACACTACTTTCAGGAAGAACTACTTAGACATTACTTAACCCCCTCTATTCACACTACTTTCAGGAAGAACTACTTAGACATTACTTAACCCCCTCTATTCACACTACTTTCAGGAAGAACTACTTAGACATTACTTAACCCCCCCTATTCACACTACTTTCAGGAAGAACTACTTAGACATTACTTAACCCCCTCTATTCACACTACTTTCAGGAAGAACTACTTAGACATTACTTAACCCCCTCTATTCACACTACTTTCAGGAAGAACTACTTAGACATTACTTAACCCCCTCTATTCACACTACTTTCAGGAATAACTACTTAGACATTACTTAACCCCCTCTATTCACACTACTTTCAGGAAGAACTACTTAGACATTACTTAACCCCCTCTATTCACACTACTTTCAGGAAGAACTACTTAGACATTACTTAACCCACTCTATTCACACTACTTTCAGGAAGAACTACTTAGACATTACTTAACCCCCTCTATTCACACTACTTTCAGGAAGAACTACTTAGACATTACTTAACCCACTCTATTCACACTACTTTCAGGAAGAACTACTTAGACATTACTTAACCCACTCTATTCACACTACTTTCAGGAAGAACTACTTAGACATTACTTAACCCCCTCTATTCACACTACTTTCAGGAAGAACTACTTAGACATTACTTAACCCCCTCTATTCACACTACTTTCAGGAAGAACTACTTAGAAACCTTTCAGAATATCCAGAAATAGATAAAACGATGGTCTGCTATGGCCACTTCTTTACATGCTAGAATCTCAATGATTAAAATGAATGTCCTCCTTCGTATCAATTTTACGAGTTCCATGTTCCCACTGCCGCCTCCTATCGACTATTGGTCTAAACTTGACTCTGTAATGAAGTTGTTCATTTGGGGGAGAAAGAGACCACAGATTGAATATGCAACATTACAGAGAACAAAAGCATCAGGTGGACTTATTGTTTGGATCCATTATAGCATATTCAGTAAATGTGTGGAAAGCTACAGGGCTCCTGAGTGGCACAGTGGTCTAAGGTGCTGCATCTCAGTGCTAGAGGCGTTACTACAGACACCCTGGTTTGACTCCAGGCTGTCTCACATCCGACCTGTGATTGGGAATCCCATTGGGGAGCGCACAATTGGCCCGGGTTTGTCCGGTGTAGGCCGTCATTGTAAATAACAATTTGTTCTTTACTGACTTGCCTAATTAAATAAATAAATACAGAGAAACATATGAGATCTAATCTTAAATGGCATTTATACTCTCCAATATGGTGTAATAAAGAATTCTTCGCGTGTAAGAACCCATTTATATCAGATTCTTGACCTTGCTAGTTCAGACATATCAGCTAGAGGTGAATGTTATCCTCTGTCTGATATCTAGTCTAGTTTACTCATGGTTAGGTCTGGGAGATGCCCCAGTGTGGTACAGGACAGGTACAGGTGGAGGCATTAGTAGGTTGTGTGTGTCTGAGCATGTGATTTTGGAACTGTTGACCTTTGCCACTGGCTGACCTGTCAGTGACCCTGGAGGAATTCTAAACTGAGATGAAGACTTCCATCTGGCTCAGTGCTGATTCCTGATGAATAAATGATGAAACTGGCTCAGTGCTGATTCATGATGAATTCCTGATGAATCTGTCTCAGTGCTGATTCACGATGAATTCATGATGAAACTGGCTCAGTGCTGATTCATGATGAATTCATGATGAAACTGGCTCAGTGCTGATTCCTGATGAATCTGTCTCAGTGCTGATTCCTGATGAATTCATGATGAATCTGTCTCAGTACTGATTCCTGATGATTTCATGATGAATCTGTCTCAGTGCTGATTTCTGATGAATTAATGTTGAATCTGTCTCAGTGCTGATTCCTGATGAATTCATGATGAAACTGGCTCAGTGCTGATTCCTGATGAATCTGTCTCAGTGCTGATTCCTGATGAATTCATGATGAATCTGTCTCAGTGCTGATTCCTGATGAATTCATGATGAATCTGTCTCAGTACTGATTCCTGATGAATTCATGATGAATCTGTCTCAGTGCTGATTCCTGGTGAATTAATGTTGAATCTGTCTCAGTGCTGATTCCTGATGAATTCATTATGAATCTTCAGATGTACATCACTAGTTATCTAATACTTCCTCATGCCATTCTAGTGGGCACTAGGGATGTAAAATGTGACCTTAGTAAATGGTGCTCTCATCATCTAGTCTCTAACTAAAAGCTGACTAGAACAAAGTGACAGGCAGTCTGGTGGCATATTGGGGTTGGAATGACTCTCTTCCCTGGGGAACTGACCTCTGACTTTTTAAAATCTTTGACCTCTACCAGTCTGGCTGACGTCCGGTGTCCAACCTCTTCCTGTGTACACCACACAAGACTAGTGCAGTGACCTATAAAATGACCTGTGACTGACATCTAACCTCTGACTTTGATCTTTGACCTCCTCTGGTCTAGCGCTGGTAGGGTGTTAAGGATGGGGGAACATCTGGGGAGTGTACTGCTCTATTCTGGGAGAGGGGCCATGCAAATCTATGTTTCTGTTTCACAGGGCTCTCTCTCTGTCACACACAGTCATGCACTTACACACTCAATACTGCTCCACAGATGTGTTAGCCAGCTGTGTGTGTCTGGTTGACCAACCAATCACTGTGGCATACCAACTTTTTTTATAGTCTATGGGACTATTTCACCTGTATCTTCCTGAGGACATTTGTAGACATTGGAGGTTGGAAGAGTTATAATACTAGTTTGTAACCATTGTTTCTGTGAGTTAGTAAAGTGTTTATACTTGGTGATGTCATATAACAAGACCCTTAGTTCTGTGTTCAGTGGATCAGTGATGTGTGTCATTTTGTACAGGAGGTTTTTGTACGGCTCTAAATCACTGTGTGAACACATCTCCACTGTGGTAACTCTGACAGTAGTAAATGGCTGCATCTTCAGCCTGGACTCCACTGATGGTCAGAGTGAAGTCCCTCTCAGACCCACTGCCACTGAATCTAGCAGGAATCCCATCTAGCAGTTGATTTGCGTATATTATCAGGAGTTTGGGAGCTTCTCCAGGTCTCTGTTGATACCAGAACGCACCCTCATCTCCATCACTGTATCTGTGCACTTTAGGGTTGGTTGTACAGGTTAGAGTCACAGGGTCTCCTGGAGAAAATGTCACTACAGGAGGCTGAGTCACAGTCACCTGACCTCTGGATCCTGAAGAGGAAGAATATGAATTGATCAACGAGTATAAATAACAAATCATTTATATTTCATCATATTTTATACAGGGATGTTTATTCATTAAGATCCATTTCAATGATTATACAAGGTACTCAACATGTATTTTTCCATTGTAAGAATTATAAACCAACAGACCTTTGAGACAGCAGCAGACCAGGGTCCAGATAAAGATGGTGATCAGAGTCATGGTTGCCGTGGTTTCTGTTGTGTTGATGGACAGATCTCAGTCCTGTAGTCTGAAACTCACAGGGCTATAAACACTCCCAGAGCACTGAAGCATGAGCTGTCAATGCAAAGCACCTCCTCTATGGAAACACCCTACCTCAGGACAGAATAATAAACTGCAAATAATCATCATGTGAATTGCTTTATATTTCTTTTGTTGACAGTAAAATGGCACAATTGTCAATACTGATATTTGTCGCAAATAACAATGTTTCACTCTGCCCATATGCATTCTGATAACATATGACATCATTGGAGTTAAAAACATTTGGGTGGAGACATTATGGAGCTCAAATCAGAGACTTTGTTAATCATAGTATGCTGTATATAATGTGCACATAATGTGCTTAATTATTGTGGTTGTCCCACCTAGCTATCTTAAGATGAATGCACAGAGGTGCTCTGGATAAGAATGTCTGCTAAATGAATAAAATGTCATGTAATTGTAAATGATAAAACATGAGTATCGCTTGCTACAATATTTCCTATATTAAGAGTGTCAAATACTGTAGTTGTATGTGAAGATGTGTAATGCTTTATGAGTATAGTAAAGTTGTACAACGCTGTGTGGAGCTGTATGAGTGGTTCTGTTAGTGCAGGGTGTGCTCACTCTTGTGTGAAGGAGGTTGTTGTACGGCGTCTTAACTAGACTGTATCACTGTGGTACACGTTCGGTGGAGGGACCAAACTGCTGCTGAGAAGTAAGTGTTTTTTCCTTTACTTCAAAACACTACAGAATATATACCAGACATGTTAAGACTCAAACTCTGTAAAGGAAACCCCAATACTAGTACTTATTTCAGAATTCAGGGTTTAGAAGGCAAAATGTTAGCTACCGTCTGTGGGAGACTTTCAGTTGTTCAGCCAAGCAACCTGTCTTTGAACAAGTTATTCAAAATAAACAGATTTTTTATTCAAAGAGCTAATCAGGTTTAGTTCCCTGCTATGACACGCAAATTACACAGAGAATGTTATTAGTATAACAGAAAAGTTCTGGTCCCTTTCATTGTCTGATATTATTGTGAAGTGGACTGACTTTAAATGGGCAATCTGTGATTGCTACATACATTTTCTTACATCCGTAGTTCTGTCATGAACTCCAGCCCCATCCCTCAGCTGTTTACCAAAAACAATGGCGGGGTGTCTGCTTTGTTGTTGTTTGAACAGCAGACTGACCTTTTAAACGCCTTATTGAAGTAAGGGACATGGAAGGTGCACCACAACACACAGCAGAGTATAAAGTTACTTAATATCTGCTTCCAGCAGTGTTATTGAGCGATAAGATCCTTAATGAATGGGGTCTTTGTCCCTAGTACAGCAAATATACATGAAAATACATGGATAAATAAAAACTCAGCAACAGTGATGTACTTTATTGTGCATTGATGTAATTGTTGTTGAGTTGTGAGGTGTTCTCTGTGAACCTTAATAAGTTGTGTATTTTATAGAACTCTATTTCTCTCTCCTCTGGAATGTAACATTAAAATGTGCTCTTCTCTCCAGCTGGTCCTACTGTCAGTCCCACAGTGTCTCTGCTCCCCCCCTCCTCTGAGCAGCTCTCTGGAGGCTCTGCCTCACTGGCCTGCCTGCTGACTGACTACTCCCCTCAGGGGGCGCTGGTGAGCTGGGAGGTGGACGGGCTGGAGGTGAGCCAGGGGGTCGTGACCAGTCCAGAAGAAGAGAAGGAAGGCCTTTACAGACGCAGCAGCATCCTGACCCTGAGCAAGGCAGGCTGGGAGCAGGGAGAGCTCTACACCTGCAGGGTCTCCCACTTCCAACACACCCAGGCCTCCCCCCTACGTAGGAGCCAGTGTCTGGTCTAGGACCTACTGGAGGAGGCCCACAACAGGAGCTCTGTCTGGGGAAGCAGGAGTAGACGAGGCTCTGGTCTGGTCTGGGGCCTAGTTGGAGCAGTAGTAGTGTGTTAGAGTGTTAGAGTAGTGTACTGAGTAAACTCTAGTACTGCTGGGGAGACCACATCCTGGGTAGTAATGTGTATTGTATAGATTACCGGAGACTTCAATGTGTTCTGTACTCAGACTGTTACTGTGATGTTGCTGTCTGCCTCAGTTCTAATAAAGTTGGATTTGGAAAATAACATGATGGATTAGTTAACTAATTTATTTACTGTGACAACAAATGGAAATGTATCTACAGCTAGATCTAATTCTTTGTCAGGTTTATATTTCTCTTTCTAAGACCAAATGACTATTTGTTGAATGTGTGTTCTGCTTTTTCAATCTCTCTCTCTTTCTCTCTCTCTTTCTCTCTCTCTCTCTTTCTCTCTCTCTCTCTCTCTCTCTCTCTCTCTCTCTCTCTCTCTCTCTCTCTCTCTCTGTCCGTCCGTCCGTCTGTCTGTCTGTCCGTCCGTCCGTCCGTCTGTCTGTCTGACCAACCCCCTGGGGACAGAACTTCTCTAAACTAGTAGAAGCTAAACCATCTGACCCTGACCATGCAAATCAAGCCTGCGTTCAGTGAGATGAAACGTTTAAAACATTAAAGATAGAAATACAATGAGTAGAGCTAACACTACATGTTCTTTTTGACAAATAATGATGTCTGTTCTACACAATTCATTTTTATCTGACCACTCCAGAGGTGAAGTAAAGGTTGTGGTTGTGTAGAGGAGGTGGTTGGGTGAACTATGATCCTGTCGTGAGTAACCAGAGTAACATTGTCTTGGTGTGGGACTGTCTAACGCTGTGTGTTCAGTGAACCAGTGTTTCATATCATAGTCTGTTGTTCCTCAACACCTGCAGTAGGTCCCAGCTGCAGCAGTACAGTCTCTGTGCAGTCTGACTGGGGGAGGTTTTTGTACGACTCTAAAACACTGTGTGAAACGCTCTGGGGCGCCATAATAACCCATACCATAGTAATCTCCTGCATCTTCAGCTTGGAAATCACTGATTGTAAGAGTGTACTCAGTACCTGATCTACTGCCACTGAATCTAGATGGTGTTCCAGACTGAAGGGTTTCTACTTTATAGATGAGGAGTTTAGGAGCCTGTCCAGGTTTCTGCAGGTACCAGCTCATGTCATCACCAATACCGGTTGAACTTGCAACAGCTTTGATAGACACACTGTCTCCCAGATGAACTGACTTAGATTCATCAGCTTGATTCAGGACATGTTGTGCAGATGACTCTGAAATTGAAATGGAGAAATTAGCTTTGATTCGTCTTAATAATCCAGATGAAAAGCATTGAAAACATTTTCCATGTACAAACATGTACAGGCCAATTAAAACCTATTAAAACCAGTAGACCACAGGGAGAGATGCTGATAGTTTCTAACCTTGGGTCAGGAACCCCAGTATGATCAGCAGTGGTATCAGTGATATCATCTTCATCATCTTCGTCATCATTTGTGGCTCTGAGAAGACTGAACAGACTGGACCCAATGCTGCTAACACTGAAGTCTTAAAGTGTCAGGAGCAGTGAGGCTTAACAACTATGCAAAACAGCACTCTACAGGCTGCTGAGAGAGACTATAGTCTGCTGAAAGAGACTATAGGCTGCTGAGAGAGACTATAGGCTGCTGAGAGAGACTATAGGCTGCTGAGAGAGACTATAGGCTGCTGAGAGACTATAGGCTGCTGAGAGAGACTATAGGCTGCTGAGAGAGACTATAGGCTGCTGAGAGAGAGAGAGAGAGAGAGAGAGACAGAGAGAGAGAGAGAGAGAGATAGAGAGAGAGAGAGAGAGAGAGAGAGAGAGAAAGAGAGAGAGAGAGAGAGAGAGAGAGAGAGAGAGAGAGAGAGAGAGAGAGAGAGAGAGAGAGAAAGAGAGAGAGAGGGAGAGAGAGAGAGAGAGAGAGAGATGGAGAGAAACAGAGAGAGAGGGAAAGAGAGAGAGATAGAGAGCGAGAGAAAGAGAAAGAGAGGGGGAGAGAGAGATAAATATATAGAGAGAGAGAAAGAGGGAAAGAGTGAGATAAAAGAGAGAGAGAGAGAGAGAGAGAGAGAGAGAGAGAAAGAAAGAAAGAGCAAGAGAGACACACAGAATGATAAGATAGAAACAGATAGAGAGGTACTTATATTACTTTTCTTTTGCTGTTGTGAGTTGTTCCAATCTAATGGTCAACTATAGGAGGACAACTAAGTTGTGTATTAAAGGGTAGGTTCAACCCCAAATTAAAAAATGTGTTGGACATTATATTACATTGAAAGGGTGTTATGTCAAGCTGAGCCCAAATGTTATTTGATTTCAGGATGAACCTTTCACTGGTATACTGTTCCTCTAATGTTAATATCCGGGATCCCAGACCTGACCAATGGAGACAGGTGATGCTTACTGGAGCCTTACTTTCTACAGTAAATCTATGGCGCTGATATTTTCAGCTTGTTGGCGCCCTCTTGTGCCTGAATGGCGTCATCCTGAAGATCAGTTCAGACAGAGTATAAATAGTTATTTGTAAAACAGTGGCAGGGTCAGGCTGTTAGTGGAATTACAGACTTGGCCTGCAAACTGTTTATTGCTTTTTGTAAACTAGATAGGTGTACAATGACAGAACAGTATCAACGTCACCAGGTATTAGTAGCATATTGGTTAACTGAATTTGACTGCTGGTAATAAAAAGTGAGTTTCATCACTTGTTGCTTTAACTAGTGGGGAGTACACATGCTGTCAGAGTTATCAAAAGTCAGGAGTTCCAACTGGGAAGTTTCACTTGTAGGGACATGCACCATACAGACAGATCAGTCTCATGTTTATGTTTGTGCCGTTGTAGCGTGTGTGACAGCATGGGCAGTGCCTTTCAGGAATTGCCACCCAGTTGACTACTTTGACTACTTTAAAATGGCAGAAGTTTGGTGGAAGCCTCCATGGCGCTGCCCATGCTAAAACATTATTTTAGCCACTAGGGATAAAGGTCAGCCATTTTGGTCAGGGAGTTGGTCAACCATGGTTTGCCAGAGTTGTGTTAAGATATTGTTTAAAATTATAAATTTGAAGAATTTACCTACACGGTGTTTATTAGCTAGCTAGACAGACAGTTTAAGAGGAATGCTTGGATTAATTGTTCACATTAATTGCCAATATACCTACATTCTACTTAAACATGCAGTCAGTTCACAGCAATCACTCAATTCAAATCAGTAGATGACAGGACTTAGACAGGTTGTACTGCTATATCATATAATAGATCTCTCAGCTTTCCAAGATAAACAACTTTTTTAAAAAACTTTTATTGTCTTGTTTACATATATACTTTAGAGGCTATGTATGCAGAAATGTTGTATTAAACCCATATAAACTGTATTTATGACTATATGACAATATTTTAGGTTGACAGAAATTATATTACGCAATTTCCAATATATCACACAACTTACTTTAATTATCCCTCTACTATCATTCATTCCAAATAGAATGGTTTGGATTTCTCCCTCACCACAATGGCAGCATTTTTGTAATGACGTAACCCTTCTAGTGTTTTAATAGGATATCTATGGCTAGTTTGAAGATGGAAAGTTTAAGACAATTCAGTAATTCCATGTGGAAGAGTAAACATATTCATTGGACCATTGACAACTTCTTGCGCCGTTACTAACTAGCAAAGCTGGTCCCATGAATTGCAATGACTTATGGGATATTAGAATCCTATTGTTTTAACCACTATAGTTTGATCCAAGCTCTAGGGTCACCCCACCCTCCTCAGATAAGATATAAACACATCACAACCCGTTGCAGAAATGTTTAGAATTACAGGAAATGATTTTAAAATGCCAAATTCTCTCTGCCCCAAGGCAGAATGTGTAGTATTTCAGGAAACTAGCTTTAATAAATACAACATTTGTCTCTGCCCCAAGGCAAAATGTGTAGTATTTCAGGAAACTAGCATTAATAAATCAAACATTATCTCAGCCTGATTGCAAAATGTATAATTATTATGTATAAAACTGCACTCTTTTCTGTCTGCCCCATGGCAATACAGGGCCTTGCAAAAGTATTCAGACCCCTAGGATTTCTTCACATTTTATTGTGTTACAATCTGGGATTAAAATGGATTTAATAGAAATGTTGTTTTTAATTTAAATGTTGTTGTCAGCAAGCTCCACAAAGTGGCAGAACATTTTTATATTTTGTAAAGACTGATACTAAAATATAGTCATTGCATAAGTATTCAGCTGCCTGAGTCACCTTTGGCATCTATTACACCTGTGAAACTCCTTAGGTAAGTCTCTAAGAGCTTTACACACCTGCATTGTGCATTATTTGCCCATTTTTCTTTTAAAAATTCTTCAAACTCTGTCATGATGTTGGGGATCATGGCTATACAGCAATTTTCAAAACTTTCCATCGATTTTCAAGCAGGTTTAAGTCAAAACTGTATCTTGGCCATTCAGGAACATTCATTGTCTTCTTGGTAAGCAACTCCAGTGTAGATTTGGCCTCGTGTTTTTTGTTATTGTCCTGCTGAAAGGTGAATTCCTCTCCCAGTCTCTGGTGTAAAGCAGACTGAAGCAGGTTTTACCTGTGCTTAGTTCCATTTTGTGTCTTTTTATCCAGAAAAACTCCCCAGTATTTGCCGATGTCAAGCATACCCATACCATGATGCAGCCACCACCAAGCTTGAAAATAAGGAGGCAGTTACTCAGTGACATGTTGTGTTGGATTTGCCCCAAACATAAGGCTTTAGGCCAAAAGGTGTATTCCTTTGGTGTGTTCTTTTTGCAGTGTTACTATAGTGCCTTGTTACGTACAAGATGCATGTTTTGGAATGTTATTATTGTCTATATCTGTATTCTTCTTTTCACTCTGTCATTTAGGTCATTATTGTGGAGTCACTACAATGTTGTTGATCCATCCTCAGTTCTCTCCCATCACAGCCACTGAATCTGTCGCTGTTCTAAAATCACCAATTTCCTCATGGTAAAATCGCTGAGCAGTTTCCTTCCTGTCCTGCAGCTCAGTTCAGGATAAACTGGATGACTGTATCTTTGATGTGTCTGGCTGGTTTAATACATCATCCACAGCATCATTATTAACTTGACCATGCTTAAAGAGATATTCAATGTCTGATTTGTTATTGTTACCCATCTACCAATCACTGCCCTTCTTTATGGGGCTTTAGACAAAATCCCTATCAATGTGCCCTTGTGCAAGGCACTTAACCCTAATTGCTCCTTCAAGTCACTCTGGTTAAGAGGGACAGAGGAAGGGTTAGTAATTCCAAGTTCTTGTCAACCCCTATTATTTAACACAGAGTGAGTCCACGTATCTTATTATGGGATTTGTTAAGCTAGATATTACTCCTGAACTAACTTAGGCTTGACTAAACAAAGGGGCTGAATACTTACGCAACGATTATATTTTAGTTGGATTTTAAAAATCTTAATCCCACTATGTTACACAATAAAATGGGAAGAAATCCAAGAGGTCTGAATACTTTTCCGTGGCGCTGTATGTGTAGAATTGAAGGAAATTAGCTTTAAAACGGCAACATTTTCTCTCTTGACGAGGGCCTGTCAACGCCTCTGCCCTTTTGACCTTTGAACTCAACCACTCTCCCTGACTTCCGGTGCCCAACCCTTTCCACACCACACCACAAGACTAGTGAATTGACTTATGAAATGACCCGTGACTAATATCTGACCTCTGACTTTGATCTTTGACCTCTGCCAGTCTGTCTGGTGTCCACTGTCCAACCTCCCCTGGTCTAGCTCTGGTGTCATGTTAAGGATGTTAAGGATGGGGGAACATCTGTGGAGTGTTCTGCTCTCTTCTGGGAGAGGAGCCATGGAAATCTAAGTTTCTGTTTCACAGTGCTCTTTCCACACACACACACACACACATTCTGTTCCCCTGAAGTGTTGGCCAGCTGTGTGTGTTGAGGCACACCAACACACATTATTTTATGTTGATTTTATGTTGATTTTATGTTGACATGATATGGATTATTCATCCCTCAATAGGACAATTTTACCTGCATCTTCCTGATAAGAAGGAACATTTGTAGACATGGAAGGATGGAAGGGTTAGGAAACTATATTAGTTTGTAACCATTATTTCTGTGAGATAGTAAAGTGCTTATACTTGGTGTCATATAACAAGACCTTTAGTTCTGTGTTCAGTGGACCAGTGATGTGTGTCATTTTGTACAGGAGGTTTTTGTACGTCTATAAATCACTGTGTGAACACACCTCCACTGTGGTAACTCTGACAGTAGTAAACTGCTGAATCTTCAGCCTGGATTCCACTGATGGTCAGAGTGAAGTCCCTCTCAGACCCACTGCCACTGAATCGAGCAGGAATCCCATCTAACCGTTTCTTTGCATATGTTATCAGGAGTTTGGTAGCTTCTCCAGGTCTCTGTTGATACCAGAACACACCCTCATCTCCATCACTGTCTGTGTACACTTTAGGGTTGGTTGTACAGGTCAGAGTGACGGGGTCTCCTGGAGAAAATGTCACTACAGGAGGCTGAGTCACAGTCACCTGACCTCTGGATCCTGAAGAAGAAAAATATAAATTGATCAATGAGTATGAATAAGATATGACTTATATTTAATTATATTTTATGAAGGTACATTTATTCATTGAGATCCATTTCAATGATTATACAAGGTACTCAACATGTATTTTTCCATTGTAAGAGTTATTAAACAACAGACCTTTGAGGCAGCAGCAGACCAGTGTCCATATGAAGATGGTGATCAGAGTCATGGTTGTCGTGGTTTCTGTTGTGTTGAAGGACAGATCTCAGTCATGCAGTCTGAAACTCACAGGGCTATAAACACTCCCAGAGCACTGAAGCATGAGCTGCCAATGCAAAGCACCTCCTCTATGGAAACACCCTACCTCAGGACAGATGATGAAACTGTTAATGCAACACAATAACAATATTAAACATGGAAGGAAATAGCTTACCTGAATCTGTGTGAAGGCCTGGAATTGACTACAGTATTTAGTTACATGTAACTTTATTCATTAAATACTGGTGTATTTCTATTCTACATGGCTGCTTCTTATACTTAGTGAGTTTGTCAGAGATATTACACATCTCCAACATTTATATTTTATAGTCAGGGGGGAAATCAGCAAAAAGTAATCATGTAAAATATTAAACTTAAATTAATACTTAGTGAGTTTGTCAGAGATATTACACATCTCCAACATTTATATTTTATAGTCAGGGGGGAATTCAGCAAAAAGTAATCATGTAAAATATTAAACTTAAATTAATACTTAGTGAGTTTGTCAGAGATATTACACATCTCCAACATTTACATTTTATAGTCAGGGGGGAATTCAGCAAAAAGTAATCATGTAAAATATTAAACTTAAATTAATACTTAGTGAGTTTGTCAGAGATATTACACATCTCCAACATTTACATTTTATAGTCAGGGGGGAATTCAGCAAAAAGTAATCATGTAAAATATTAAACTTAAACTAATTTGAAAAGTTATGACCTACACATGCTGTTTTTGACAGACAATCAGTGGTAGGGTTGAATGTGTGTTGTGTAGAGAATTACTGGTGTGTGTAAAGTGCAGGAGGTTTTTGTACGGCTGTTCAATGAGTCTGTGTCACTGTGGTACACTTTCGGTGGAGGCACCAAACTCATCGTTGACTGTAAGTACAAGAGATTCATCCTTTTTATAATAAATTCAATTGAACATTTATATACTGGTAAAGTAAATAAAAAGTAATTATTCAGAAAAAGTTGTAGTTTTTCATGTTTAATTTATTTGATTTGTTGAATTTATTTGATTCCGAGTGTGTTTCCACATACCCTAATGATCATTCAAGGAGGACAACCTAATATGCCCAAAAATAATAGTTTGATGTGTTCGATGTCTTTAAATACACAAAAACAGTTCAGCAGCATTGTTAAACATTTTATTTTGTAAGCAAGTCAGTTTCCTTTCTGTACTTTAATGCATCACTGACTGTAGTGTGTGGTGTTGCTTCATCGATGATATTGGAGGGAAGTTAAAGAGTGTGTAATATATATTTATATATAACTTGCCTTTTTCACAGACTATTTTATACAATACAAATATCATATTTGTTTCTTCATATTAAAGTTGCTGAAAGTTCTTCAAGGTTCTTGTCCAGTTTAACCCTTATATGTTATCTCTCCATCTCTCCCTCCTCATCTTCTCTCTCCTAGTGGGTGTGGTACCTCCCTCCCTGACTGTCCTACTTCCCTCCAGTGAGGAGCAGGACCAGGGGAATGTGGCTCTAGTGTGCCTGGCCAACAGGGGCTTCCCGGAGGGCTGGAAGCTGGGTTGGAGGCTGGGGGCCGGGGGGGCCTTGCAGGGCAGCCAGAGTCTGGAGGTCCTGGAGAAGGACAGTCACTACAGCTGGAGCAGCAGCCTCACCCTCCCCACTGACCAGTGGAGGAAGGCTGGCTCAGTCACCTGTGAGGCCACCCTAAAGGACCAGACCCCCGTCACTCACACACTGGAGCCACACCACTGCTCCCAGTAGACACCCTGTACACAGAGAACATCTACCTACAGAGAACATCTACCTAGCTTCATCTCTGGTCATCAATCTGGGATTCTGCATCTTTAAATCTGTACCTGTGTTTTATTGCTTCTGCATTCAGATTGGAAATGTTAACTAAATAAAATACTTTGTATTAATGTCAAACAAGGTGTCCCTGATTTGTATTATGTAAAGAAATAGAAGTGAATATCTGTGGACTTGTGGTTAAACAAAGACTAAACAAAGACTAACTGAACATTAGAAGGTTGGAAGGGGGGAGGGGGGATGGGTAGTGAATAGACCCCCTTGGGACAGTGAATATCTGGGGACAGGAGCCGAACCACATCATCTGACCATTATAGACATGGGAGGAGGTTATGGGACATAGTTGTTAGTTTTGATCATGACTAAACTATTTTGTGAATTTGAGATTAATTTGTGAGTTGTAACCAGATTTTCAGAATGGGGGTAAAGTGGTGGTTATGAATATCAGTGGACAGAGGTGCTCTATTCTGGGAACCACATTATCTGACCATTGGTGGTAAAGTAGTGGTTATTTATGCTTGGTGATGTCATATAACTAGAGTTGTGTGTTCAGTGAACCAGTGTTTCATATCATAGTCTGTTGTTCCTCAACACCTGCAGTAGGTCCCAGCTGCAGCAGTACAGTCTCTGTGCAGTCTGACTGAGGAAGGTTTTTGTACGACTCTAAATCATTGTGTGAAATGCTCTGGGTCGCCATAATAACCCATACCATAGTAATCTCCTGCATCTTCAGCTTGGACACCAGTGATTGTAAGAGTGTACTCAGTACCTGATCTACTGCCACTGAATCTAGATGGTGTTCCAGACTGAAGGGTTTCTACATTATAGATGAGGAGTTTAGGAGCCTGTCCAGGTTTCTGCAGGTACCAGCTCATGTCATCATCAATACCGGTTGAACTTGCAACAGCTTTGATAGACACACTGTCTCCCAGACGAACTGACTTCAATTCATCAGCTTGATTCAGGACACGTTGTGCAGATGACTCTGAAATTGAAACAGAAAAATGTAGCTTTGAGTCGTCTTAGAAATCCAGATAAAAAGCATTGAAAACATTTTCCATGTACAAACATGTACTGGCCCATTAAAACCTGCTAAAACCAGTAGACCACAGTGAGAGATGCTGAGAGATTCTAACCTTGGGTCAGAAACCCCATTATGATCAGCAGTGGAATCAGTGATGTCATCTTCATCATCTTCATCATCAACTGTAGCTCTGAGAAGACTGAACAGACTGGACCCAATGCTGATAACACTGCAGTCGTACTGTCAGGACAGATATAATTCATGAAGTGTGAAACTCTCAGGGCTATAAACACTCCCAGAGCACTGAAGAATGAGCTGCCAATGCAAAGCACCTGCTCTATGGAAATACCCTGCCTCAGGACAGATGATGAAACTGTTAATGCAATGACATAAACACAATAATCTTAAACATGGAAGGAAATAGCTTACCTAAATCTGTGGCAGGCCTGTAATTGACCATAGATTTTAGTTACATTTAAGTGTATCCATTCAATGCTAGTGTATTGCTATTCTATACTTGATATTCTAGACTTGTGCTAAAATGGCGTCATGCTGAAGTTCAGTTCAGACCATAAATAATGATTGAGGCCTCAGATGGATATAACCGTTATGCATGGACATTGCCATTGAGGAATTCCACCATTTTGAAGTAGCCAACTAGGTGGGACTTCCTATGGGTTAAGGAATGATCACATAATTCCATCCAGGTCATCAGGAGGAATCAGCCAATGCATTATCCTCATGTGGAAACATTCCATTATGGCAGGTGGCAGTACATTTCCAACCTTGGCTTAACAAGCAAGTTCTCTATATGCAGATGACATACTGCTTTACGTTGCAAAGGTTCAGAAATCCCTCCAGACAATAATGTCTGTTTTCACAGCATTCAGGTCACGGTCTGGTTACAAGATCAACTGGTTTAAAACAGATCTACTACCTCTTAACTCAGCTAAGGGAAGCAACTACCACCCTTTATCCCAGTGAAGAAACAAACCACCTACTTAGACATTAAATAACCCCCTCTATTCACACTACTTTCAGGAAGAACTACTTAGACATTACTTAACCAAATCTATTCACACTACTTTCAGGAAGAACTACTTAGACATTACTTAACCCCCTCTATTCACACTACTTTCAGGAAGAACTACTTAGACATTACTTAACCCCCTCTATTCACACTACTTTCAGGAAGAACTACTTAGACATTACTTAACCCCCTCTATTCACACTACTTTCAGGAAGAACTACTTAGACATTACTTAACCCCCTCTATTCACACTACTTTCAGGAAGAACTACTTAGACATTACTTAACCCCCTCTATTCACACTACTTTCAAGAAGAACTACTTAGACATTACTTAACCCCCTCTATTCACACTACTTTCAGGAAGAACTACTTAGACATTACTTAACCCCCTCTATTCACACTACTTTCAGGAAGAACTACTTAGACATTACTTAACCCCCTCTATTCACACTACTTTCAGGAAGAACTACTTAGACATTACTTAACCCCCTCTATTCACACTACTTTCAGGAAGAACTACTTAGACATTACTTAACCCCGTCTATTCACACTACTTTCAGGAAGAACTACTTAGACATTACTTAACCCCCTCTATTCACACTACTTTCAGGAAGAACTACTTAGACATTAAATAACCCCCTCTATTCACACTACTTTCAGGAAGAACTACTTAGACATTAAATAACCCCCTCTATTCACACTACTTTCAGGAAGAACTACTTAGACATTACTTAACCCCCTCTATTCACACTACTTTCAGGAAGAACTACTTAGACATTAAATAACCCCCTCTATTCACACTACTTTCAGGAAGAACTACTTAGACATTAAATAACCCCCTCTATTCACACTACTTTCAGGAAGAACTACTTAGAAACCTTTCAGAATATCCAGAAATACATAAAAAGATGGTCTGCTATGGCCACTTCTTTACATGCTAGAATCTCAATGATTAAAATGAATGTCCTCCTTCGTATCAATTTTACGAGTTCCATGTTACCACTGCCGCCTCCTATAGACTATTGGTCTAAACTTGACTCTGTAATGAAGTTGTTCATTTGGGGGAGAAAGAGACCACATATTGAATATGCAACATTACAGAGAACAAAAGCATCAGGTGGACTTATTGTTTGGATCCATTATAGCATATTCAGTAAATGTGTGGAAAGTTACAGGGCTCCTGAGTGGCACAGTGGTCTAAGGTGCTGCATCTCAGTGCTAGAGGCGTTACTACAGACACCCTGGTTTGACTCCAGGCTGTATCACATCCGGCCTGTGATTGGGAATCCCATAGGGGAGCGCACAATTGGCCCGGGTTTGTCCATTGTAGGCCGTCATTGTAAATAACAATTTGTTCTTTACTGACTTGCCTAATTAAATAAATAAATACAGAGAAACATATGAGATCTAATCTTAAATGGCATTTATACTCTCCAGTATTGTGTAATAAAGAATTATTAGCGTGTAAGAACCCATTTATATCAGATTCTTGACCTTGCTAGGTCAGACATATCAGCTAGAGGTGAATGTTATCCTCTGTCTGATATCCAGTCTAGTTTACTCAGGGTTAGGTCTGGGAGATGCCCCAGTGTGGTACAGGACAGGTACTGGTGGAGGCATTAGTAGGTTGTGTGTGTCTGAGCATGTCATTTTGGAACTGTTGACCTTTGCCACTGGCTGACCTGTCAGTGACCCTGGAGGTATTCTAAACTGAGATGAAGACTTCCATCTGGCTCAGTGCTGATTCATGATGAATTCATGATGAAACTGTCTCAGTGCTGATTCATGATGAATTCATGATGAAACTGTCTCAGTGCTGATTCATGATGAATTCATGATGAATCTGTCTCAGTGCTGATTCATTATGAATTCATGATGAATCTGTCTCAGTGCTGATTCATGATGAATTCATGATGAAACTGTCTCAGTGCTGATTCATGATGAATTCCTGATGAAACTGGCTCAGTGCTGATTCATGATGAATTCATGATGAAACTGACTCAGTGCTGATTCATGATGAATTCATGATGAATCTGGCCTAGTGCTGATTCCTGATGAATTCCTGATGAAACTGGCTCAATGCTGATTCATGATGAATTAATGTTGAATCTGGCTCAGTGCTGAGTCCTGGTGATTTCAGGATGAAACTGGCTCAGTGCTGATTCCTGATGAATTCATGATGAATCTGTCTCAGTGCTGATTCCTGATGAATTCCTGATGAAACTGTCTCAGTGCTGATTCATGATGAATGAATGTTGAATCTGGCTCAGTGCTGATTCCTGGTGAATTCAGGATGAAACTGTCTCAGTGCTGATTCCTGATTCATTCATGATGAATCTGTCTCAGTGCTGATTCCTGATGAATTCACGATGAATCTGTCTCAGTGCTGATTCCTGTTGAATTCATGATGCATCTGTCTCAGTACTGATTCCTGATGAATTCATGATGAATCTGTCTCAGTGCTGATTCCTGATGAATCAATGTTGAATCTGTCTCAGTGCTGATTCCTAATGAATTCATGATGAATCTTCAGATGTACATCACTACTTATCTAATACTTCCTCATGCCATTCTAGTGGGCACTAGGGATGTAAAATGTGACCTTAGTAAATGGTGCTCTCATCATCTAGTCTCTAACTAAAAGCTGACTAGAACAAAGTGACAGGCAGTCTGGTGGCATATTGGGGTTGGAATGACTCTCTTCCCTGGGGAACTGACCTCTGACTTTTTAAAATCTTTGACCTCTACCAGTCTGGCTGACGTCCGGTGTTCAACCTCTTCCTGTGTACACCACACAAGACTAGTGCAGTGACCTATAAAATGACCTGTGACTGACATCTAACCTCTGACTTTGATCTTTGACCTCCTCTGGTCTAGCGCTGGTGGGGTGTTAAGGATGGGGGAACATCTGGGGAGTGTACTGCTCTATTCTGGGAGAGGGGCCATGCAAATCTAAGTTTCTGTTTCACAGTGCTCTCTCTCAGTCAAACCCACGCATGCACTTACACACACACTCAATACTGCTCCACAGAAGTGTTGGCCAGCTGTGTGTGTCTGGTTGGTCAACCAAGCATTGAGGCACACCAACCTTCTTGCTTCACACATGATCTTATGTTGTCATGATAAGGATTATTCATCCTCAATGGGACTATTTCACCTGTATCATTCTAATAAGGAGGGATATTTGTAGACATGGGAGGTTGAAGAGTTATGAAACTAGTTTGTAAAGACCCTTAGTTCTGTGTTCAGTGGACCAGTGATGTGTGTCATTTTGTACAGGGGGTTTTTGTACGTCTCTAAATCACTGTGTGAACAAGTTTTTACTATTGAGATAGTGGTAACTCTGACAGTAGTAAACTGCAGCATCTTCAGCCTGGACTCCACTGATGGTCAGAGTGAAGTCCCTCTCAGACCCACTGCCACTGAATCTAGCAGGAATCCCATCTAACCGTTTCTTTGCATATCTTATCAGGAGTTTGGGAGCTTCTCCAGGTCTCTGTTGATACCAGAACACACCCTCATTTCCATCACTCCATTTGTACACTTTCGGGTTGGTTGTACAGGTCAGAGTGACAGGGTCTCCTGGAGAAAATGTCACTACAGGAGGCTGAGTCACAGTCACCTGACCTCTGGATCCTGAAGAGGAAAAATATCAACGAGTATAAATAACAGATAATTTATATTTCATAATATTTTATACAGGGATGTTTATTCATTGAGATCCATTTCAATGATTATACAAGGTACTCAACATGTATTTTTCCATTGTAAGAGTTATAAAACAACAGACCTTTGAGACAGCAGCAGACCAGTGTCCAGATGAAGATGGTGATCAGAGTCATGGTTGCTGTCGTTTCTGTTGTGTTGAAGGACAGATCTCAGTCCTGCAGTCTGAAACTCACAGGGCTATAAACACTCCCAGAGCACTGAAGCATGAGCTGCCAATGCAAAGCACCTCCTCTATGGAAACACCCTACCTCAGGACAGAATAATAAACTGAAAATAATAATAATGTGAAATGCTTTATATTTCTGTTGTTGACAGTAAAATGGCACAATTGTCAATACTGATATTTGTCGCAAATAACAATGTTTCACTCTGCCCATATGCATTCTGATAACATATGACATCATTGGAGTTAAAAACATTTGGGTGGAGACATTAAGGAGCTCAAATCAGAGACTTTGTTAATCATAGTATGCTGTATATAATGTGCACATAATGTGCTTAATTATTGTGGTTGTCCCACCTAGCTATCTTAAGATGAATGCACAGAGGTGCTCTGGATAAGAATGTCTGCTAAATGAATAAAATGTCATGTAATTGTAAATGATAAAACATGAGTATTGCTTGCTACAATATTTCCTATATTAAGAGTGTCAAATACTGTAGTTGTATGTGAAGATGTGTAATGCTTTATGAGTATAGTAAAGTTGTACAACGCTGTGTGGAGCTGTATGAGTGGTTCTGTTAGTGCAGGGTGTGCTCACTCTTGTGTGAAGGAGGTTGTACGGCGTCTTAACTAGACTGTATCACTGTGGTACACGTTCGGTGGAGGGACCAAACTGCTGCTGACAAGTAAGTGTTTTTTCCTTTACTTCAAAACCCTACAGAATATATACCAGACATGTTAAGACTCAAACTCTGTAAAGGAAACCCCAATACTAGTACTTATTTCAGAATTCAGGGTTTAGAAGGCAAAATGTTAGCTACCGTCTGTGGGAGACTTTCAGTTGTGCAGCCAAGCAACCTGTCTTTGAACAAGTTATTCAAAATAAACAGATTTTTTATTCAAAGAGCTAATCAGGTTTAGTTCCCTGCTATGACACGCGAATTACACAGAGAATGTTATTAGTATAACAGAAAAGTTCTGGTCCCTTTTCATTGTCTGATATTATTGTGAAGTGGACTGACTTTAAATGGGCAATCTGTGATTGCTACATACATTTTCTTACATCCGTAGTTCTGTCATGAACTCCAGCCCCATCCCTCAGCTGTTTACCAAAAACAATGGCGGGGTGTCTGCTTTGTTGTTGTTTGAACAGCAGACTGACCTTTTAAACGCCTTATTGAAGTAAGGGACATGGAAGGTGCACCACAACACACAGCAGAGTATAAAGTTACTTAATATCTGCTTCCAGCAGTGTTATTGAGCGATAAGATCCTTAATGAATGGGGTCTTTGTCCCTAGTACAGCAAATATACATGAAAATACATGGATAAATAAAAACTCAGCAACAGTGATTTACTTTATTGTGCATTGATGTAATTGTTGTTGAGTTGTGAGGTGTTCTCTGTGAACCTTAATAAGTTGTGTATTTTATAGAACTCTATTTCTCTCTCCTCTGGAATGTAACATTAAAATGTGCTCTTCTCTCCAGCTGGTCCTACTGTCAGTCCCACAGTGTCTCTGCTCCCCCCCTCCTCTGAGCAGCTCTCTGGAGTCTCTGCCTCACTGGCCTGCCTGCTGACTGACTACTCCCCTCAGGGGGCGCTGGTGAGCTGGGAGGTGGACGGGCTGGAGGTGAGCCAGGGGGTCGTGACCAGTCCAGAAGAAGAGAAGGAAGGCCTTTACAGACGCAGCAGCATCCTGACCCTGAGCAAGGCAGGCTGGGAGCAGGGAGAGCTCTACACCTGCAGGGTCTCCCACTTCCAACACACCCAGGCCTCCCCCCTACGTAGGAGCCAGTGTCTGGTCTAGGACCTACTGGAGGAGGCCCACAACAGGAGCTCTGTCTGGGGAAGCAGGAGTAGACGAGGCTCTGGTCTGGTCTGGGGCCTAGTTGGAGCAGTAGTAGTGTGTTAGAGTGTTAGAGTAGTGTACTGAGTAAACTCTAGTACTGCTGGGGAGACCACATCCTGGGTAGTAATGTGTATTGTATAGATTACCGGAGACTTCAATGTGTTCTGTACTCAGACTGTTACTGTGATGTTGCTGTCTGCCTCAGTTCTAATAAAGTTGGATTTGGAAAATAACATGATGGATTAGTTAACTAATTTATTTACTGTGACAACAAATGGAAATGTATCTACAGCTAGATCTAATTCTTTGTCAGGTTTATATTTCTCTTTCTAAGACCAAATGACTATTTGTTGAATGTGTGTTCTGCTTTTTCAATCTCTCTCTCTTTCTCTCTCTCTTTCTCTCTCTCTCTCTCTCTCTCTCTCTCTCTCTCTCTCTCTCTCTCTCTCTCTCTCTCTGTCCGTCCGTCCATCCGTCCGTCTGTCTGTCTGTCTGACCAACCCCCTGGGGACAGAACTTCTCTAAACTAGTAGAAGCTAAACCATCTGACCCTGACCATGCAAATCAAGCCTGCGTTCAGTGAGATGAAACGTTTAAAACATTAAAGATAGAAATACAATGAGTAGAGCTAACACTACATGTTCTTTTTGACAAATAATGATGTCTGTTCTACACAATTCATTTTTATCTGACCACTCCAGAGGTGAAGTAAAGGTTGTGGTTGTGTAGAGGAGGTGGTTGGGTGAACTATGATCCTGTCGTGAGTAACCAGAGTAACATTGTCTTGGTGTGGGACTGTCTAACGCTGTGTGTTCAGTGAACCAGTGTTTCATATCATAGTCTGTTGTTCCTCAACACCTGCAGTAGGTCCCAGCTGCAGCAG
>NC_048571.1:15938346-15955846 GCF_013265735.2 Oncorhynchus mykiss
CAGCAATCACTCAATTCAAATCAGTAGATGACAGGACTTAGACAGGTTGTATCATATAATAGACCTCTCAGCTTTCCAAGATAAACAACTTTTTTTTAAAACTTTTATTGTCTTGTTTACATATATACTTTAGAGGCTATGTATGCAGAAATGTTGTATTAAACCCATATAAACTGTATTTATGACTATATGACAATATTTTAGGTTGACAGAAATTATATTACGCAATTTCCAATATATCACACAACTTACTTTAATTATCCCTCTACTATCATTCATTCAAAAATATAATGGTTTGGATTTCTCCCTCACCACAATGGCAGCATTTTTGTAATGACGTAACCCTTCTAGTGTTTTAATAGGATATCTATGGCTAGTTTGAAGATGGAAAGTTTAAGACAATTCAGTAATTCCATGTGGAAGAGTAAACATATTCATTGGACCATTGACAACTTCTTGCGCCGTTACTAACTAGCAAAGCTGGTCCCATGAATTGCAATGACTTATGGGATATTAGAATCCTATTGTTTTAACCACTATAGTTTGATCCAAGCTCTATGGTCACCCCACCCTCCTCAGATAAGATATAAACACATCACAACCCGTTGCAGAAATGTTTAGAATTACAGGAAATGATTTTAAAATGCCAAATTCTCTCTGCCCCAAGGCAGAATGTGTAGTATTTCAGGAAACTAGCTTTAATAAATAAAACATTTGTCTCTGCCCCAAGGCAAAATGTGTAGTATTTCAGGAAACTAGCATTAATAAATCAAACATTATCTCAGCCTGATTGCAAAATGTATAATTATTATGTATAAAACTGCACTTTTTTCTGTCTGCCCCATGGCAATACAGTGCCTTGCAAAAGTATTCAGACCCCTAGGATTTCTTCACATTTTATTGTATTACAATCTGGGATTAAAATGGATTTAATAGAAATGTTGTTTTTAATTTAAATGTTGTTGTCAACAAGCTCCACAAAGTGGCAGAACATTTTTATATTTTGTAAAGACTGATACTAAAATATAGTCATTGCATAAGTATTCAGCTGCCTGAGTCACCTTTGGCATCTATTACACCTGTGAAACTCCTTAGGTAAGTCTCTAAGAGCTTTACACACCTGCATTGTGCATTATTTGCCCATTTTTCTTTTAAAAATTCTTCAAACTCTGTCATGATGTTGGGGATCATGGCTATACAGCAATTTTCAAAACTTTCCATCGATTTTCAAGCAGGTTTAAGTCAAAACTGTATCTTGGCCATTCAGGAACATTCATTGTCTTCTTGGTGAGCAACTCCAGTGTAGATTTGGCCTCGTGTTTTTTGTTATTGTCCTGCTGAAAGGTGAATTCCTCTCCCAGTCTCTGGTGTAAAGCAGACTGAAGCAATTTTACCTGTGCTTAGTTCCATTTTGTGTCTTTTTATCCAGAAAAACTCCCCAGTATTTGCCGATGTCAAGCATACCCATACCATGATGCAGCCACCACCAAGCTTGAAAATAAGGAGGCAGTTACTCAGTGACATGTTGTGTTGGATTTGCCCCAAACATAAGGCTTTAGGCCAAAAGGTGTATTCCTTTGGTGTGTTCTTTTTGCAGTGTTACTATAGTGCCTTGTTACGTACAAGATGCATGTTTTGGAATGTTATTATTGTCTATATCTGTATTCTTCTTTTCACTCTGTCATTTAGGTCATTATTGTGGAGTCACTACAATGTTGTTGATCCATCCTCAGTTCTCTCCCATCACAGCCACTGAATCTGTCGCTGTTCTAAAATCACCAATTTCCTCATGGTAAAATCGCTGAGCAGTTTCCTTCCTGTCCTGCAGCTCAGTTCAGGATAAACTGGATGACTGTATCTTTGATGTGTCTGGCTGGTTTAATACATCATCCACAGCATCATTATTAACTTGACCATGCTTAAAGAGATATTCAATGTCTGATTTGTTATTGATACCCATCTACCAATCACTGCCCTTCTTTATGGGGCTTTAGACAAAATCCCTGTCAATGTGCCCTTGTGCAAGGCACTTAACCCTAATTGCTCCTTCAAGTCACTCTGGTTAAGAGGGACAGAGGAAGGGTTAGTAATTCCAAGTTCTTGTCAACCCCTATTATTTAACACAGAGTGAGTCCACGTATCTTATTATGGGATTTGTTAAGCCAGATATTACTCCTGAACTAACTTAGGCTTGACTAAACAAAGGGGCTGAATACTTACGCAACGATTATATTTTAGTTGGATTTTAAAAATCTTAATCCCACTATGTTACACAATAAAATGGGAAGAAATCCAAGAGGTCTGAATACTTTTCCGTGGCGCTGTATGTGTAGAATTGAAGGAAATTAGCTTTAAAACGGCAACATTTTCTCTCTTGACGAGGGCCTGTCAACGCCTCTGCCCTTTTGACCTTTGAACTCAACCACTCTCCCTGACTTCCGGTGCCCAACCCTTTCCACACCACACCACAAGACTAGTGAATTGACTTATGAAATGACCCGTGACTAATATCTGACCTCTGACTTTGATCTTTGACCTCTGCCAGTCTGTCTGGTGTCCACTGTCCAACCTCCCCTGGTCTAGCTCTGGTGTCATGTTAAGGATGTTAAGGATGGGGGAACATCTGTGGAGTGTTCTGCTCTCTTCTGGGAGAGGAGCCATGGAAATCTAAGTTTCTGTTTCACAGTGCTCTTTCCACACACACACACACACATTCTGTTCCCCTGAAGTGTTGGCCAGCTGTGTGTGTTGAGGCACACCAACACACATTATTTTATGTTGATTTTATGTTGATTTTATGTTGACATGATATGGATTATTCATCCCTCAATAGGACAATTTTACCTGCATCTTCCTGATAAGAAGGAACATTTGTAGACATGGAAGGATGGAAGGGTTAGGAAACTATATTAGTTTGTAACCATTATTTCTGTGAGATAGTAAAGTGCTTATACTTGGTGTCATATAACAAGACCTTTAGTTCTGTGTTCAGTGGACCAGTGATGTGTGTCATTTTGTACAGGAGGTTTTTGTACGACTCTAAATCACTGTGTGAACACATTGTTACTATTGAGATAGTGGTAACTCTGACAGTAGTAAACTGCTGCATCTTCAGCCTGGACTCCACTGATGGTCAGAGTGAAGTCCCTCTCAGACCCACTGCCACTGAATCTAGCAGGAATCCCATCTAGAAGTGTCTTTACGTATCTTATCAGGAGTTTGGGAGCTTCTCCAGGTCTCTGTTGATACCAGAACACATATTCATCTCCATCACGGTCTGTGTACACTTTAGGGTTGGTTGTACAGGTCAGAGTGACGGGGTCTCCTGGAGAAAATGTCACTACAGGAGGCTGAGTCACAGTCACCTGACCTCTGGATCCTGAAGAAGAAAAATATAAATTGATCAATGAGTATGAATAAGATATGACTTATATTTAATTATATTTTATGAAGGTACATTTATTCATTGAGATCCATTTCAATGATTATACAAGGTACTCAACATGTATTTTTCCATTGTAAGAGTTATAAAACAACAGACCTTTGAGACAGCAGCAGACCAGTGTCCAGATGAAGATGGTGATCAGAGTCATGGTTGCCGTGGTTTCTGTTGTGTTGATGGACAGATCTTAGTCATGCAGTCTGAAACTCACAGGGCTATAAACACTCCCAGAGCACTGAAGCATGAGCTGCCAATGCAAAGCACCTCCTCTATGGAAACACCCTACCTCAGGACAGATGATGAAACTGTTAATGCAACACAATAACAATATTAAACATGGAAGGAAATAGCTTACCTGAATCTGTTTGAAGGCCTGGAATTGACTACAGTATTTAGTTACATGTAACTTTATTCATTAAATACTGGTGTATTTCTATTCTACATGGCTGCTTCTTATACTTAGTGAGTTTGTCAGAGATATTACACATCTCCAACATTTATATTTTATAGTCAGGGGGGAATTCAGCAAAAAGTAATCATGTAAAATATTAAACTTAAATTAATACTTAGTGAGTTTGTCAGAGATATTACACATCTCCAACATTTATATTTTATAGTCAGGGGGGAATTCAGCAAAAATTAATAATCTAAAATATCAAACTTAAACTAATTTGAAAAGTTATGACCTACACATGCTGTTTTTGACCGACAATCAGTGGTAGGGTTGAATGTGTGTTGTGTAGAGAGTTACTGGTGTGTGTAAAGTGCAGGAGGTTTTTGTACGGCTGTTCAATGAGTCTGTGTCACTGTGGTACACTTTCGGTGGAGGCACCAAACTCATTGTTGACTGTAAGTACAAGAGATTCATCCTTTTTATAATACATTCAATTGAACATTTATAAAGTCACAAAAAGTCATTATTCAGAAAAAGTTGTCGTTTTTAATGTTTAATTTATTTGATTTGTTGAATTTATTTGATTCCGAGTGTGTTTCCACATACCCTAATGATCATTCAAGGACAAAAACCTAATATGCCAAAAGATAATAGTTTGATGTGTTCGATGTCTTTAAATTCACAAAAACAGTTCAGCAGCATTGTTAAACATTTTATTTTGTAAGCAAGTCAGTTTCCTTTCTGTACTTTAATGCATCACTGACTGTAGTGTGTGGTGTTGCTTCATCGATGATATTGGAGGGAAGTTAAAGAGTGTGTAAAATATATTTATATATAACTTGCCTTTTTCACAGACTATTTTATACAATACGAATATCATATTTGTTTCCTCATATTAAAGTTGCTGAAAGTTCTTCAAGGTCTTGTCCAGTTTAACCCTTACATGTCATCTCTCCATCTCTCCCTCCTCATCTTCTCTCTCCTAGTGGGTGTGGTACCTCCCTCCCTGATTGTCCTACTTCCCTCCAGTGAGGAGCAGGACCAGGGGAATGTGGCTCTAGTGTGCCTGGCCAACAGGGGCTTCCCGGGGGGCTGGAAGCTGGGTTGGAGGCTGGGGGCCGGGGGGGCCTTGCAGGGCAGCCAGAGTCTGGAGGTCCTGGAGAAGGACAGTCACTACAGCTGGAGCAGCAGCCTCACCCTCCCCACTGACCAGTGGAGGAAGGCTGGCTCAGTCACCTGTGAGGCCACCCTAAAGGACCAGACCCCCGTCACTCACACACTGGAGCCACACCACTGCTCCCAGTAGACACCCTGTACACAGAGAACATCTACTTATCTGTCATTCTATCATTCTAGATATCTATCTAGAGCTTCATCTCTGGTCATCAATCTGGGATTCTGCATCTTTAAATCTGTACCTGTGTTTTATTGCTTCTGCATTCAGATTGGAAATGTTAACTAAATAAAATACTTTGTATTAATGTCAAACAAGGTGTCCCTGATTTGTATTATGTAAAGAAATAGAAGTGAATATCTGTGGACTTGTGGTTAAACAAAGACTAAACAAAGACTAACTGAACATTAGAAGGTTGGAAGGGGGGAGGGGGGATGGGTAGTGAATATATCCCCTTGGGACAGTGAATATCTGGGGACAGGAGCTGAACCACATCATCTGACCATTATAGACATGGGAGGAGGTTATGGGACATAGTTGTTAGTTTTGATCATGACTAAACTATTTTGTGAATTTGAGATTAATTTGTGAGTTGTAACCAGATTTTCAGAATGGGGGTAAAGTGGTGGTTATGAATATCAGTGGACAGAGGTGCTCTATTCTGGGAACCACATTATCTGACCATTGGTGGTAAAGTAGTGGTTATTTATGCTTGGTGATGTCATATAACTAGAGTTGTGTGTTCAGTGAACCAGTGTTTCATATCATAGTCTGTTGTTCCTCAACACCTGCAGTAGGTCCCAGCTGCAGCAGTACAGTCTCTGTGCAGTCTGACTGAGGAAGGTTTTTGTATGAGTCTAAATCATTGTGTGAAATGCTCTGGGTCGCCATAATAACCCATACCATAGTAATCTCCTGCATCTTCAGCTTGGACACCAGTGATTGTAAGAGTGTACTCAGTACCTGATCCACTGCCACTGAATCTAGATGGTGTTCCAGACTGAAGGGTTTCTACATTATAGATGAGGAGTTTAGGAGCCTGTCCAGGTTTCTGCAGGTACCAGCTCATGTCATCACCAATACCGGTTGAACTTGCAACAGCTTTGATAGACACTCTGTCTCCCAGACGAACTGACTTAGATTCATCAGCTTGATTCAGGACACGTTGTGCAGATGACTCTGAAATTGAAATGGAGAAATTAGCTTTGAGTCGTCTTAATAATCCAGATAAAAAGCATTGAAAACATTTTCCATGTACAAACATGTACAGGCCCATTAAAACCTGCTAAAACCAGTAGACCACAGTGAGAGATGCTGAGAGATTCTAACCTTGGGTCAGAAACCCCATTATGATCAGCAGTGGAATCAGTGATGTCATCTTCATCATCTTCATCATCAACTGTAGCTCTGAGAAGACTGAACAGACTGGACCCAATGCTGATAACACTGCAGTCGTACTGTCAGGACAGATATAATTCATGAAGTGTGAAACTCTCAGGGCTATAAACACTCCCAGAGCACTGAAGAATGAGCTGCCAATGCAAAGCACCTGCTCTATGGAAATACCCTGCCTCAGGACAGATGATGAAACTGTTAATGCAATGACATAAACACAATAATCTTAAACATGGAAGGAAATAGCTTACCTAAATCTGTGGCAGGCCTGTAATTGACCATAGATTTTAGTTACATTTAAGTGTATCCATTCAATGCTAGTGTATTGCTATTCTATACTTGATATTCTAGACTTGTGCTAAAATGGCGTCATGCTGAAGTTCAGTTCAGACCATAAATAATGATTGAGGCCTCAGATGGATATAACCGTTTTGCATGGACATTGCCATTGAGGAATTCCACCATTTTGAAGTAGCCAACTAGGTGGGACTTCCTATGGGTTAAGGAATGATCACATAATTCCATCCAGGTCATCAGGAGGAATCAGCCAATGCATTATCCTCATGTGGAAACATTCCATTATGGCAGGTGGCAGTACATTTCCAACCTTGGCTTAACAAGCAAGTTCTCTATATGCAGATGACATACTGCTTTACGTTGCAAAGGTTCAGAAATCCCTCCAGACAATAATGTCTGTTTTCACAGCATTCAGGTCACGGTCTGGTTACAAGATCAACTGGTTTAAAACAGATCTACTACCTCTTAACTCAGCTAAGGGAAGCAACTACCACCCTTTATCCCAGTGAAGAAACAAACCACCTACTTAGACATTAAATAACCCCCTCTATTCACACTACTTTCAGGAAGAACTACTTAGACATTACTTAACCAAATCTATTCACACTACTTTCAGGAAGAACTACTTAGACATTACTTAACCCCCTCTATTCACACTACTTTCAGGAAGAACTACTTAGACATTACTTAACCCCCTCTATTCACACTACTTTCAGGAAGAACTACTTAGACATTACTTAACCCCCTCTATTCACACTACTTTCAGGAAGAACTACTTAGACATTACTTAACCCCCTCTATTCACACTACTTTCAGGAAGAACTACTTAGACATTACTTAACCCCCTCTATTCACACTACTTTCAGGAAGAACTACTTAGACATTACTTAACCCCCTCTATTCACATTACTTTCAGGAAGAACTACTTAGACATTACTTAACCCCCTCTATTCACACTACTTTCAGGAAGAACTACTTAGACATTACTTAACCCCCTCTATTCACACTACTTTCAGGAAGAACTACTTAGACATTACTTAACCCCCTCTATTCACACTACTTTCAGGAAGAACTACTTAGACATTACTTAACCCCCTCTATTCACACTACTTTCAGGAAGAACTACTTAGACATTACTTAACCCCCTCTATTCACACTACTTTCAGGAAGAACTACTTAGACATTACTTAACCCCCTCTATTCACACTACTTTCAGGAAGAACAACTGAGACATTAATTAACCCCCACTAATTAACACTACTTTCAGGAAGAACTACTTAGACATTACTTAACCCCCTCTATTCACACTACTTTCAGGAAGAACTACTTAGACATTAAATAACCCCCTCTATTCACACTACTTTCAGGAAGAACTACTTAGAAACCTTTCAGAATATCCAGAAATACATAAAAAGATGGTCTGCTATGGCCACTTCTTTACATGCTATAATCTCAATGATTAAATGAATGTCCTCCTTCGTATCAATTTTACCAGTTCCATGTTCCCACTGCCGCCTCCTATAGACTATTGGTCTAAACTTGACTCTGTAATGAAGTTGTTAATTTGGGGGAGAAAGAGACCACAGATTGAATATGCAACATTACAGAGAACAAAAGCATCAGGTGGACTTATTGTTTGGATCCATTATAGCATATTCAGTAAATGTGTGGAAAGCTACAGGGCTCCTGAGTGGCACAGTGGTCTAAGGTGCTGCATCTCAGTGCTAGAGGCGTTACTACAGACACCCTGGTTTGACTCCAGGCTGTATCACATCCGGCCTGTGATTGGGAATCCCATAGGGGAGCGCACAATTGGCCCGGGTTTGTCCATTGTAGGCCGTCATTGTAAATAACAATTTGTTCTTTACTGACTTGCCTAATTAAATAAATAAATACAGAGAAACACATGAGATCTAATCTTAAATGGCATTTATACTTAGCATGTAAGAACCCATTTATATCAGATTCTTGACCTTGCTAGGTCAGACATATCAGCTAGAGGTGAATGTTATCCTCTGTCTGATATCTAGTCTAGTTTACTCAGGGTTAGGTCTGGGAGATGCCCCAGTGTGGTACAGGACAGGTACTGGTGGAGGCATTAGGAGGTTGTGTGTGTCTGAGCATGTGATTTTGGAACTGTTGACCTTTGCCACTGGCTGACCTGTCAGTGACCCTGGAGGTATTCTAAACTGAGATGAAGACTTCCATCTGTCTCAGTGCTGATTCATGATGAATTCATGATGAAACTGTCTCAGTGCTGATTCATGATGAATTCCTGATGAAACTGTCTCAGTGCTGATTCCTGATGAATTCATGATGAATCTGGCTCAGTGCTGATTCCTGATGAATTCATGATGAAACTGGCTCAGTGCTGATTCCTGATGAATTCATGATGAATCTGGCTCAGTGCTGATTCCTGATGAATTCATGATGAAACTGTCTCAGTGCTGATTCATGATGAATTCCTGATGAAACTGGCTCAGTGCTGATTCATGATGAATTAATGTTGAATCTGGCTCAGTGCTGATTCCTGATGAATTCATGATGAAACTGGCTCAGTGCAGATTCCTGATGAATCTGTCTCAGTGCTGATTCCTGATGAATTCATGATGAATCTGTCTCAGTGCTGATTCCTGATGAATTCATGATGAATCTGTCTCAGTACTGATTCCTGATGAATTCATGATGAATCTGTCTCAGTGCTGATTTCTGATGAATTAATGTTGAATCTGTCTCAGTGCTGATTCCTGATGAATTCATGATGAAACTGGCTCAGTGCTGATTCCTGATGAATCTGTCTCAGTGCTGATTCCTGATGAATTCATGATGAATCTGTCTCAGTGCTGATTCCTGATGAATTCATGATGAATCTGTCTCAGTACTGATTCCTGATGAATTCATGATGAATCTGTCTCAGTGCTGATTCCTGGTGAATTAATGTTGAATCTGTCTCAGTGTTGATTCCTGATGAATTCATGATGAATCTTCAGATGTACATCACTAGTTATCTAATACTTCCTCATGCCATTCTAGTGGGCACTAGGGATGTAAAATGTGACCTTAGTAAATGGTGCTCTCATCATCTAGTCTCTAACTAAAAGCTGACTAGAACAAAGTGACAGGCAGTCTGGTGGCATATTGGGGTTGGAATGACTCTCTTCCCTGGGGAACTGACCTCTGACTTTTTAAAATCTTTGACCTCTACCAGTCTGGCTGACGTCCGGTGTCCAACCTCTTCCTGTGTACACCACACAAGACTAGTGCAGTGACCTATAAAAGGACCTGTGACTGACATCTAACCTCTGACTTTGATCTTTGACCTCCTCTGGTCTAGCGCTGGTGGGGTGTTAAGGATGGGGGAACATCTGGGGAGTGTACTGCTCTATTCTGGGAGAGGGGCCATGCAAATCTAAGTTTCTGTTTCACAAGGCTCTCTCTCTGTCACACACAGTCATGCACTTACACACTCAATACTGCTCCACAGATGTGTTAGCCAGCTGTGTGTGTCTGGTTGACCAACCAATCACTGTGGCATACCAACTTTTTTTATAGTCTATGGGACTATTTCACCTGTATCTTCCTGAGGACATTTGTAGACATTGGAGGTTGGAAGAGTTATGATACTAGTTTGTAACCATTATTTCTGTGAGATAGTAAAGTGCTTATACTTGGTGTCATATAACAAGACCTTTAGTTCTGTGTTCAGTGGATCAGTGATGTGTGTCATTTTGTACAGGAGGTTTTTGTACGGCTCTAAATCACTATGTGAACACACCTCCACTGTGGTAACTCTGACAGTAGTAAACTGCAGCATCTTCAGCCTGGACTCCACTGATGGTCAGAGTGAAGTCCATCTCAGACCCACTGCCACTGAATCTTGCAGGAATCCCATCTAACCGTTTCTTTGCATATCTTATCAGGAGTTTGGGAGCTTCTCCAGGTCTCTGTTGATACCAGAACGCACCCTCATCTCCATCACTGTATCTGTGCACTTTAGGGTTGGTTGTACATGTTAGAGTCACAGGGTCTCCTGGAGAAAATGTCACTACAGGAGGCTGAGTCACAGTCACCTGACCTCTGGATCCTGAAGAGGAAGAATATGAATTGATCAACGAGTATAAATAACAAATCATTTATATTTCATCATATTTTATACAGGGATGTTTATTCATTAAGATCCATTTCAATGATTATACAAGGTACTCAACATGTATTTTTCCATTGTAAGAGTTATAAAACAACAGACCTTTGAGACAGCAGCAGACCAGTGTCCAGATGAAGATGGTGATCAGAGTCATGGTTGCCGTGGTTTCTGTTGTGTTGATGGACAGATCTCAGTCCTGTAGTCTGAAACTCACAGGGCTATAAACACTCCCAGAGCACTGAAGCATGAGCTGTCAATGCAAAGCACCTCCTCTATGGAAACACCCTACCTCAGGACAGAATAATAAACTGCAAATAATCATCATCATGTGAATTGCTTTATATTTCTGTTGTTGACAGTAAAATGGCACAATTGTCAATACTGATATTTGTCGCAAATAACAATGTTTCACTCTGCCCATATGCATTCTGATAACATATGACATCATTGGAGTTAAAAACATTTGGGTGGAGACATTAAGGAGCTCAAATCAGAGACTTCATTAATCATAGTATGCTGTATAGGTACATAATGTGCTTAATTATTGTGGTTGTCCCACCTAGCTATCTTAAGATGAATGCACAGAGGTGCTCTGGATAAGAATGTCTGCTAAATGAATAAAATGTCATGTAATTGTAAATGATAAAACATGAGTATCGCTTGCTACAATATTTCCTATATTAAGAGTGTCAAATACTGTAGTTGTATGTGAAGATGTGTAATGCTTTATGAGTATAGTAAAGTTGTACAACGCTGTGTGGAGCTGTATGAGTGGTTCTGTTAGTGCAGGGTGTGCTCACTCTTGTGTGAAGGAGGTTGTTGTACGGCGTCTTAACTAGACTGTATCACTGTGGTACACGTTCGGTGGAGGGACCAAACTGCTGCTGAGAAGTAAGTGTTTTTTCCTTTACTTCAAAACACTACAGAATATATACCAGACATGTTAAGACTCAAACTCTGTAAAGGAAACCCCAATACTAGTACTTATTTCAGAATTCGGGGTTTAGAAGGCAAAATGTTAGCTACCGTCTGTGGGAGACTTTCAGTTGTGCAGCCAAGCAACCTGTCTTTGAACAAGTTATTCAAAATAAACAGATTTTTTATTCAAAGAGCTAATCAGGTTTAGTTCCCTGCTATGACACGTGAATTACACAGAGAATGTTATTAGTATAACAGAAAAGTTCTGGTCCCTTTTCATTGTCTGATATTATTGTGAAGTGGACTGACTTTAAATGGGCAATCTGTGATTGCTACATACATTTTCTTACATCCGTAGTTCTGTCATGAACTTGAGAGAGGTTCAATTTTGTTGTTGTTGTTTGAACAGCAGACTGACCTTTTAAACGCCTTATTGAAGTAAGGGACATGGAAGGTGCACCACAACACACAGCAGAGTATAAAGTTACTTAATATCTGCTTCCAGCAGTGTTATTGAGCGATAAGATCCTTAATGAATGGGGTCTTTGTCCCTAGTACAGCAAATATACATGAAAATACATGGATAAATAAAAACTCAGCAACAGTGATGTACTTTATTGTGCATTGATGTAATTGTTGTTGAGTTGTGAGGTGTTCTCTGTGAACCTTAATAAGTTGTGTATTTTATAGAACTCTATTTCTCTCTCCTCTGGAATGTAACATTAAAATGTGCTCTTCTCTCCAGCTGGTCCTACTGTCAGTCCCACGGTGTCTCTGCTCCCCCCCTCCTCTGAGCAGCTCTCTGGGGGCTCTGCCTCACTGGCCTGCCTGCTGACTGACTACTCCCCTCAGGGGGCGCTGGTGAGCTGGGAGGTGGACGGGCTGGAGGTGAGCCAGGGGGTCGTGACCAGTCCAGAAGAAGAGAAGGAAGGCCTTTACAGACGCAGCAGCATCCTGACCCTGAGCAAGGCAGGCTGGGAGCAGGGAGAGCTCTACACCTGCAGGGTCTCCCACTTCCAACACACCCAGGCCTCCCCCCTTCGTAGGAGCCAGTGTCTGGTCTAGGACCTACTGGAGGAGGCCCACAACAGGAGCTCTGAATTAATGTTGAATCTGGCTCAGTGCTGATTCCTGATGAATTCATGATGAAACTGGCTCAGTGCAGATTCCTGATGAATCTGTCTCAGTGCTGATTCCTGATGAATTCATGATGAATCTGTCTCAGTGCTGATTCCTGATGAATTCATGATGAATCTGTCTCAGTACTGATTCCTGATGAATTCATGATGAATCTGTCTCAGTGCTGATTTCTGATGAATTAATGTTGAATCTGTCTCAGTGCTGATTCCTGATGAATTCATGATGAAACTGGCTCAGTGCTGATTCCTGATGAATCTGTCTCAGTGCTGATTCCTGATGAATTCATGATGAATCTGTCTCAGTGCTGATTCCTGATGAATTCATGATGAATCTGTCTCAGTACTGATTCCTGATGAATTCATGATGAATCTGTCTCAGTGCTGATTCCTGATGAATCAATGTTGAATCTGTCTCAGTGCTGATTCCTGATGAATTCATGACGAATCTTCAGATGTACATCACTAGTTATCTAATACTTCCTCATGCCATTCTAGTGGGCACTAGGGATGTAAAATGTGACCTTAGTAAATGGTGCTCTCATCATCTAGTCTCTAACTAAAAGCTGACTAGAACAAAGTGACAGGCAGTCTGGTGCCATATTGGGGTTGGAATGACTCTCTTCCCTGGGGAACTGACCTCTGACTTTTTAAAATCTTTGACCTCTACCAGTCTGGCTGACGTCCGGTGTCCAACCTCTTCCTGTGTACACCACACAAGACTAGTGCAGTGACCTATAAAAGGACCTGTGACTGACATCTAACCTCTGACTTTGATCTTTGACCTCCTCTGGTCTAGCGCTGGTGGGGTGTTAAGGATGGGGGAACATCTGGGGAGTGTACTGCTCTATTCTGGGAGAGGGGCCATGCAAATCTAAGTTTCTGTTTCACAAGGCTCTCTCTCTGTCACACACAGTCATGCACTTACACACTCAATACTGCTCCACAGATGTGTTAGCCAGCTGTGTGTGTCTGGTTGACCAACCAATCACTGTGGCATACCAACTTTTTTTATAGTCTATGGGACTATTTCACCTGTATCTTCCTGAGGACATTTGTAGACATTGGAGGTTGGAAGAGTTATGATACTAGTTTGTAACCATTATTTCTGTGAGATAGTAAAGTGCTTATACTTGGTGTCATATAACAAGACCTTTAGTTCTGTGTTCAGTGGATCAGTGATGTGTGTCATTTTGTACAGGAGGTTTTTGTACGGCTCTAAATCACTGTGTGAACACACCTCCACTGTGGTAACTCTGACAGTAGTAAACTGCAGCATCTTCAGCCTGGACTCCACTGATGGTCAGAGTGAAGTCCATCTCAGACCCACTGCCACTGAATCTTGCAGGAATCCCATCTAACCGTTTCTTTGCATATCTTATCAGGAGTTTGGGAGCTTCTCCAGGTCTCTGTTGATACCAGAACGCACCCTCATCTCCATCACTGTATCTGTGCACTTTAGGGTTGGTTGTACATGTTAGAGTCACAGGGTCTCCTGGAGAAAATGTCACTACAGGAGGCTGAGTCACAGTCACCTGACCTCTGGATCCTGAAGAGGAAGAATATGAATTGATCAACGAGTATAAATAACAAATCATTTATATTTCATCATATTTTATACAGGGATGTTTATTCATTAAGATCCATTTCAATGATTATACAAGGTACTCAACATGTATTTTTCCATTGTAAGAGTTATAAAACAACAGACCTTTGAGACAGCAGCAGACCAGTGTCCAGATGAAGATGGTGATCAGAGTCATGGTTGCCGTGGTTTCTGTTGTGTTGATGGACAGATCTCAGTCCTGTAGTCTGAAACTCACAGGGCTATAAACACTCCCAGAGCACTGAAGCATGAGCTGTCAATGCAAAGCACCTCCTCTATGGAAACACCCTACCTCAGGACAGAATAATAAACTGCAAATAATCATCATCATGTGAATTGCTTTATATTTCTGTTGTTGACAGTAAAATGGCACAATTTTCAATACTGATATTTGTCGCAAATAACAATGTTTCACTCTGCCCATATGCATTCTGATAACATATGACATCATTGGAGTTAAAAACATTTGGGTGGAGACATTAAGGAGCTCAAATCAGAGACTTCATTAATCATAGTATGCTGTATAGGTACATAATGTGCTTAATTATTGTGGTTGTCCCACCTAGCTATCTTAAGATGAATGCACAGAGGTGCTCTGGATAAGAATGTCTGCTAAATGAATAAAATGTCATGTAATTGTAAATGATAAAACATGAGTATCGCTTGCTACAATATTTCATATATTAAGAGTGTCAAATACTGTAGTTGTATGTGAAGATGTGTAATGCTTTATGAGTATAGTAAAGTTGTACAACGCTGTGTGGAGCTGTATGAGTGGTTCTGTTAGTGCAGGGTGTGCTCACTCTTGTGTGAAGGAGGTTGTTGTACGGCGTCTTAACTAGACTGTATCACTGTGGTACACGTTCGGTGGAGGGACCAAACTGCTGCTGAGAAGTAAGTGTTTTTTCCTTTACTTCAAAACACTACAGAATATATACCAGACATGTTAAGACTCAAACTCTGTAAAGGAAACCCCAATACTAGTACTTATTTCAGAATTCGGGGTTTAGAAGGCAAAATGTTAGCTACCGTCTGTGGGAGACTTTCAGTTGTGCAGCCAAGCAACCTGTCTTTGAACAAGTTATTCAAAATAAACAGATTTTTTATTCAAAGAGCTAATCAGGTTTAGTTCCCTGCTATGACACGTGAATTACACAGAGAATGTTATTAGTATAACAGAAAAGTTCTGGTCCCTTTTCATTGTCTGATATTATTGTGAAGTGGACTGACTTTAAATGGGCAATCTGTGATTGCTACATACATTTTCTTACATCCGTAGTTCTGTCATGAACTTGAGAGAGGTTCAATTTTGTTGTTGTTGTTTGAACAGCAGACTGACCTTTTAAACGCCTTATTGAATGAAGTAAGGGACATGGAAGGTGCACCACAACACACAGCAGAGTATAAAGTTACTTAATATCTGCTTCCAGCAGTGTTATTGAGCGATAAGATCCTTAATGAATGGGGTCTTTGTCCCTAGTACAGCAAATATACATGAAAATACATGGATAAATAAAAACTCAGCAACAGTGATGTACTTTATTGTGCATTGATGTAATTGTTGTTGAGTTGTGAGGTGTTCTCTGTGAACCTTAATAAGTTGTGTATTTTATAGAACTCTATTTCTCTCTCCTCTGGAATGTAACATTAAAATGTGCTCTTCTCTCCAGCTGGTCCTACTGTCAGTCCCACGGTGTCTCTGCTCCCCCCCTCCTCTGAGCAGCTCTCTGGAGGCTCTGCCTCACTGGCCTGCCTGCTGACTGACTACTCCCCTCAGGGGGCGCTGGTGAGCTGGGAGGTGGACGGGCTGGAGGTGAGCCAGGGGGTCGTGACCAGTCCAGAAGAAGAGAAGGAAGGCCTTTACAGACGCAGCAGCATCCTGACCCTGAGCAAGGCAGGCTGGGAGCAGGGAGAGCTCTACACCTGCAGGGTCTCCCACTTCCAACACACCCAGGCCTCCCCCCTTCGTAGGAGCCAGTGTCTGGTCTAGGACCTACTGGAGGAGGCCCACAACAGGAGCTCTGTCTGGGGAAGCAGGAGTAGACGAGGCTCTGGTCTGGTCTGGGGCCTAGTTGGAGCAGTAGTAGTGTGTTAGAGTGTTAGAGTAGTGTACTGAGTAAACTCTAGTACTGCTGGGGAGACCACATCCTGGGTAGTAATGTGTATTGTATAGATTACCGGAGACTTCAATGTGTTCTGTACTCAGACTGTTACTGTGATGTTGCTGTCTGCCTCAGTTCTAATAAAGTTGGATTTGGAAAATAACATGATGGATTAGTTAACTAATTTATTTACTGTGACAACAAATGGAAATGTATCTACAGCTAGATCTAATTCTTTGTCAGGTTTATATTTCTCTTTCTAAGACCAAATGACTATTTGTTGAATGTGTGTTCTGCTTTTTCAATCTCTCTCTCTTTCTCTCTCTCTTTCTCTCTCTCTCTCTCTCTCTCTCTCTCTCTCTCTCTCTCTCTCTCTCTCTCTCTCTCTCTCTCTCTCTCTCTCTCTCTCTCTCTCTCTGTCCGTCTGTCTGTCTGTCTGTCTGTCTGACCAACCCCCTGGGGACAGAACTTCTCTAAACTAGTAGAAGCTAAACCATCTGACCCTGACCATGCAAATCAAGCCTGCGTTCAGTGAGATGAAACGTTTAAAACATTAAAGATAGAAATACAATGAGTAGAGCTAACACTACATGTTCTTTTTGACAAATAATGATGTCTGTTCTACACAATTCATTTTTATCTGACCACTCCAGAGGTGAAGTAAAGGTTGTGGTTGTGTAGAGGAGGTGGTTGGGTGAACTATGATCCTGTCGTGAGTAACCAGAGTAACATTGTCTTGGTGTGGGACTGTCTAACGCTGTGTGTTCAGTGAACCAGTGTTTCATATCATAGTCTGTTGTTCCTCAACACCTGCAGTAGGTCCCAGCTGCAGCAGTACAGTCTCTGTGCAGTCTGACTGGGGGAGGTTTTTGTACGACTCTAAAACACTGTG